>NW_027248380.1:25000-325000 GCF_041260155.1 Ptychodera flava | reverse complement strand
CGGAAATGACGTTGACACAGGGACAAACACTATCGCTGGCTGCATATATAGTAAAACCCAAGACTGGTTCATGGTTCATGAAAATGATTGACGTTTTATTGCGTTCATAGTGACCGACAAGCAATGATGCTTTTCTCTAAATTTCAAACAGTTGTTAGGTACTGAGAATGTAATGTGCGTTATTATACAGCATCGTACTGCTCCAGTCCCATTCGATTTCACATTATTCGTTTTCCCAGGTACACTGTGGTCGTATAACGATATAAAAAGCGGCTATATACGGAAAAGCAGCGATAAATTTTAAAGAATGTTTTTGACCTTGTGACGTTATTTTCAAAAGCTGTATCCCTTCTCATCTACCTGCTCCAGTGACACTGCCGCAATAGGCTTAGCGACATTAATGAAAGCGGTCAATCGTTGTGTCACTAATAACACCAATAATGCTTTATTCCCATTCCAAAATGTGAAAAAAAACTTACAAAAACAGTCATATAAAGAAAGTATTACAACATGTCTGGGAAAACGAGAGTGAAAAATAGTTGTCTTGCAACTAATCGGGTTCACTCACGAGTACCTGATTGTTTGACAAATTTCCAGTATGGGCTGACTGTTATGACTGAAATTACAAAGAATGTGCAAATAAAAATAAATCAGTAGCTCAGTATCGAGACTAATGGTTTCTATATATCATTTTGCATCTCATTGATTGTACGAATGACTATCGTGACCTACTGCAGAGTTCTAAAAGTTTGAAATTTGACAAAAAGTAACCTCTTATGGACAACCTCTTTACTTAGTCACTTTATGCCCAGAAAATAATATAATGAATGTATTACCCTTGTGAAGTTATTCGGCAGAACCCCATGAAGTTGATATTGTATATTTTGCTATCACTGTTTCTACGGGTTTTCTGACACTATTTCGCATTTCAAAAATCCGAAATAACTGTGACATGCAGGTTTACCATGTATTTTATCTTGAACAAGTAGCTGGAATTGATTTGGCCAAGGCATGTAGGCACCGTAAGTCCAAGAGCCTGGCGTCTGAATCAAGGTGTAAATTGCGCATGCTTTTTTCATGATTTGGATTTTACTCGATCGTTGATGTTCGGAAATGGTTAGTTAAAAACGTGTGAAATTTTCTTCAAACAAATTGTCACATAACAATGTGATCTTGCCGTGAGCCGTACAATCACGTATCACATGTGGGTCTATTACAATTTGCCTTCATAACTAATACAAATGCCAATTGCAAATGCATATACACAGTACTACAGATATTCTTCAGTAGCCAGTACAAATAGACGTCGTAAGTCAAGCGTACTGGAACACAACTTCCAGAAATTGTTCTTTGTGACATTATTAACATGCAGTGTTCCCGTTAGATTGTCCTTTAAACATACCATAGCACTATACCTATACAAGTTCCCAGAATTGTAGCAATTCTTCGATGTAAGCAAACACCAGAGCAAATGCCTAAAATAAGGCCTCCTTTAATGACAGAAACCCTACATTGCAAATCTATCCACCTCGGATATCTATTTACTTCTAAACATCACCCGATAATATATATTGTACAATGTCTATTTTTTCCCGCAAAATGGAACACTAACATGCCAATTACCTTTGACAGTGTTGTCCATTAACGAGAAATTGAAAGATTGATGCAACTTCAAGACAATCTACAAGTCGCTTTGTTTGTTGTTTTTTTTTCTTGGACGTGCGAGCGTGCCAGTCACTGGTCTGGCAAGCTTTTGAGTTCACTTTTTGCTACGCGACAGTCTGCCAACGTATTTTTCCCGAATTTGGCCATCATCTCTTCATGAGTACGATTGTCTGTTATAAATTATCTCTTCATATGTTTTAATATTTGATGAAGTCAGCCCACAAACTTTGGTTAACTCTAGTACACTTAATTAAATCGTCAAAAATGCATCACAATCACAAGTTTAAAGTTTATTAAGTCTGCATTGTTTTACTGTCAGCGTGATTGATGGACATAGTAATGATGTCAAGAGTCGTTACCCGGTAGACATCGAACCGATAATTTTTAAATTAATTTAAGGATGCGACTCAGGTTCATTGACACGTATTTTCAATCTGCGTTGTCACACAGAGGAATTGGTCACACACCCGACATGTATGTGTTACTTTTTTATCAGCTCGGTCACCGAAGAGTTCAGAAAATTTTTATTTTTATTTTTTTGGAAAACAGTGTGCATATGGTTGTTTTACTCAAAAATGTGGTTTTTTTCGGTTTTTTACTCAAAAAAGTGTAAGTACAAATCTCCAATCGGCCTTGGTGATCTGTTTACGGCAATCAACGGCCGGGTAGAGACGTAGTGAGGAGAAAAACGTGTCCCGGATTTGTTTAAATTCGCTTTTTTTCGCACAATGAGCCTTCAAAGTGTCAACTTGACGATTTTTTGCATAAATTATCGGCCTTTGTTAATGTTTGTGAAGATATCTTCACTTCCAGGTCTTTTATCGGAAATCGTAGACACGATCTCTTACATATATTCATTCACTGTCCACAGGTGAAAAATCAGACTAGTAATCTGTCCAGGCGCCGACTTATCGCACTGCCAACAAATGAACTGAGAAAATCGACGATTTGTATAAACGATTTATGCGTCACACCGAGTCCGAGTCGAGCACTATTTTCTGCGAATTTTATTACACCAGAACAAAGTTGAAATAATAAGGGTTATATTTGTGAATTTAGAACATATTTGGGATTGCAAATCGTGTGAAAATAGAAAGAAATTGTAAACTGAACTGGCATATGCTTGGTGCCAGCAGTGGGTTGTATTTATACAATAAACACAAAAGGGTAATTCGCGATTTAATCCATTTGTCGAGCGTTTAACTAGCAAATTAACAATATATTGTTGTCTCAACGGTTACAATCTGGTTACCAGAGGTCACGGTAAGATGAAGATGTCAAAGCTTGTGTACAATAGTCTATCCGATTGAGACCTGTGTGCTGTGGTCGCGTCGGGCTTTCAATTGTTCTTAAGGTTAGTGGTTGTCTTCCTATCTCGCGATCGGCAATTTATGCATGTTCTTTGCGAGAAGTGATTGTCAGGTTCATGTCAGCGCCGACATTTGCGCGAATCGGATGTCAGTTGCTAGTCCTACCTCAAGATAGACAAATATATGTAACTATTGACAGTATAAAATTGTCAGTCGTAAAATTGTATTTTCTTAACTTCAGCACTGCACTGCAGACTTGTCGCCCTTAGTAACGACGGGAGGATTTACTCGTGTTATTTTTTCTAACTTTATTTATATGTGATCTTGTTCTTGTGTGTCTTACCTAGAATACCGATTTTATCAAACTAATACTCTACTCACACCGTAGAGTAGAAAAGAGCAGGCTGTCATCGACAGCGTGTTCCGAGTGACAGAGTATCGACTGGTCGACAATGGAGTCACGCGATCAGGAGGTTGCACTCGACTTGCTCAATACTAGCGCACACATGGCTATTCCGCGTGGTTAATCAGATTTTGGATGACCGATTCACCAACTCTTTATTCATCGTAAGTTGAAATTCTATGCACCACTTTTCTCACCACTGTAAAATAGAACAAGCAAAAAGAAAAGATTAAGCGAAATTTAATGTTAGCCAATTCATGCAGACTGGACCGAATGTTGTCATTAATGTGCAGTGTACACGTATCTTTCAGAAAGTTAATGAAGTTCGGCAGAGCACGAATACAACATTCTTGCTTATATTTTCTGAGTACACATTTGACTTGCGTGAAATCAACCTCATATAGCACAAATTGCTAGTTTGGCACTTCTAAAAGTTGCGCTTTGTTTTACAGTTAGGGTTGAGGTCCAGTTGTGTGTGCGGGTAATTGACAAGTTCAGATAATAACTTTCAACAGAAATCATTTCTGAACTCTGGTTACATTGAATATATTTGTTTATATTGAAAAAAAAAGAGGCTTGAAATTAAAAAAAATAATTCCATTTCATTTTGAAAATTAACAGGTCGGCGAACTTGCTTTGGGAATTTGCATAATGTGTAAATGAACTCATGCACTCGCTTGGGAAAAGTTTGATATAAATGTCGCGTGTTGCCTGGTACGGTGTATTGTATAAACGTACCTGAGCAGACACGAACACGCTGTACGATAGAAAGATAACACTTCGAGTTTCAAAAAATAAAAGAACATGATACTAACACCAAGCATGTACAGCCAGAGTGATAAAATTATCGCAATTAAGTGAAGTTTCATGTCGCTCAGGCTAATTTTAGGACTGGGGTACACAATCAGCGTGTCTAATGTCCTTGGCTTAATCTGACTCTTCACTACGTTCTCGCATTGTGAACCGAAGTCGGACTGTTTTACATTTAAATCGACCTGTGCACGTTGTCGTCTTTTTCAGGTTCACTTCTGTGGCCCTCGTTTGCTTTTTCGACGGTACTGAGCGCGAACGCCGGCTTTGGCACGCTGGACATGTTTGCCGTACCGATACAGAGTGGAGAAGGCTCAGCAATCCGTTAAAGATAGCGCATGCGCACTAAACCGCGAAGACTGTCCCTAATCTCTCCGTTTATTAAATATATGTGGTCAGTGATCCGGGACCGTTAAGACAAAAGGGAAATAATGGCACGCAGTGTAGCTGATAGTTTGCCCTTTTAGTAATATTTCAGGAATTTCCCGGTGCAATGTGACCCAACACTTTTCGCCAAACAAAGGCCACGTGTCAGGGGTTCGAAATTCGAAATTAAAAAAAAATTGCTAAAATTGACCTTTGAACCTGAGTCGCGTCGTTAAGTGAGAATTTACTTCATGAAACTTATAAAGACATTGATTTCTCTATTCCTTGGTATGAAATCTGCCGAGAAGAAAGTTCCACTGGAATAAATAGTGGTCTTCTTATGCATGTAAATGCTGATATTTCCTTCATACGTAGGTGAGATCTTGAATCTGACAGTGTTAAAACAATTATTTTGATGATTGTTATAAAAAATGCTCGTCCGCTCGTTGTAGCTGGTTTTTATAGACCACCGTCTTCTACCCGTTCTACAGATATTGAATTTGAGTCTTTACTTGATTCTATTTACCTTGAAGGCAATAAAATAAATGTATTAGGAGAATTTAATGTTAATATTTTGGCATTAAATGGGAAAATTCACTACTTATACAAGTGTATGGAATCTTTAAATCTCAGTCAACTTGTCAATATTCCAACCCGACCTGTCTCTGGTACACTTCTTGATCACATTTATGTCAGCTGTGTCAGAAATATTTCATCTGTCCATGTCCCTATGCTGGGTCTAGGCACAGACAAATAGAAGAAACAGACTAGCAACGCGGCATGGCTTTTGTTCCATGAACAACGGCCTTTTCATATTATAATGAGTTTGACAGGTGTTAGATTTTTTGGGAAACCTTTGTTAAGTGTTTGATAATTTCACGAGATTATGCAAAAAAGTACGACGAGATGGCATCGTGCTGCCAGTCGCGTAGCAACCATACTTACTTTATGAGCTCTCAGGGCAGAAACACTGCTTCACGCCAATCAAAACATAACATGCCCGCAGTTTCATAAACCTGTCCTTCAATGACCAACTTTTAATAGACGATATGACTGAACGTAATCTATTGAGTACAACCCTACAGTATCAATAAAAGACTTTCAATTTTGGTTGAAACACACTCATTATATATTCATGAAAATGTGGGTGGAATTTTTATAATGGTAAAACTCACTTTCCCGAAGCTCAAAACTTTCCCGTTTTCGCAAGCACGCCGATTCTGCTCAGCACCACACGACAACAAATACACAAACTTTGCCGAACATACTTTTGCTTACAAATTGGCGAAAATTTTCAGAAAAGTGAGGCGAGAGCTACCTGAGGCGGGGCGAACATGTATGACTTACATAACCTCTTCACGCCTTGAACAATACCCGTTGCCAGTTTGCCTTTCTATTTGTCTGTTGTCTTTCTGATCACTACCCTGTATGTGTTGTCAGACGTCACGATGCTCGTTATGAAATCTTGTCTATGTAAATTGCAGGAACATTAGTAATTTTGTTTCCAGTAATTTTTTAGCCACCTTCATTCTGTCTCCTGGCCCAAAGTTTCCCAGTTTTTGTTATATTAACGCCGCTTTTGATGACTGGATTAATTCTTTTAATGTCATTTGTGACATACATGCTCCAACATTGTCAGGAGGCTGAAAAGGCTTCGGCAGCCCCTTTGGTTCTCAACTCAAATTCTAGACATAATGCGTATCAGGGATATGCAGCTTATGAAGGCTTCACGTACAGAGTTGCCTGAAGATTGGAATTTGTACAAAACTTCCAGGAATAGTCTTCCACACAATTACAGCTCCGAATCGTCGTCACTACACACGTGTTTTTGAGAAGAATTCCAACAAATCTTCTTTTGTTTGGCGTACTGCAAATGATTCTGTCGCAGGGAATGGAAAGTCGTGTCCGCAAAGTTCCCGTATGATGCGCAATGATGTAACCGTCATCTCCTTGACTGCGAACCAGACTTTGCTATCATAAAATAATTGGTTTCATTACAGATTGGTTCAGTACCAGCGTCTTTTCAAATTCCTCAGATTTGTGTTGCTTTTGTTATGGAACTACTTTCGTTACGAGAGTAGGTCAGACAGAGGGTAACGATAACGTTTTTCCAAGACTTCTCAAAATAGATGCAGCTAGCATCGCCGATTCTGTTACCAGTATTTTTAATATGTCAGTCGCTATTTGTTCTTTTCCCAACTGTTTTAACTGCGCTAGAGTTGTTCCCATCCATAAAAAATGTACTAAAGAATATTATTTGCAACTACAGGCCTATTTCCATCTTGCCTCCTTTATCTAAGACACTTGAGAAACATGTGTACAATGGCCTTTACAATTACCTCCAGACAAACAACATTATAGTTAGCTCTCAATCTGATTTCAGATAATATCACTCATGTCATACTGATCTTCTTAATCTCACAGACCAACTTCTGAAGAATATTGATTAGGATTATACAGTGCTTAAATATTTTTAGATATTTGTAAATCATTTTCTCTTGTGAACCATGATCTTCTTATTACAAAGCTTCCAATCTATGGTGTAAATAGCTCATCTTTAAAATGGTTTCGCTCTTATCTCACAGATCGTGGTCAATTCGTTAACTATTTAGGTGAAAACTCTAAGGTCTTGCCAACTGTCTGTGGTGCTCCTCAGGGTTCCATTTTGGGACCGCTAATGTTTTTAATGTTTATCAATGACCTTCCCCTATGTCTTAAAGTTGGCAACTTGGACATTTTTGCTTATGATCAAACCTTATGTGTTTCGGGCACCAATATGGAGGATTTTGAAGTTAAAATCCGTGACGATATTTTACCTGTTTCTCCTTAGGGATCAAACAATACTATGTCTGTTAACACTTCTAAAACAAAAGCGTCACGTCCAAAAGTTAATCATCTTATTGATTCAAATGTATCTCTTCATGCGAGTATTGATGATATTGACATTGTAAATGTTTCAATCACACTCTTTTAGACATTGAGATCGACGGTGTCTTAAGGTTGGATTCTCATGTCGACAATACATTCAAGAAACTGTCCTTAAGAATATGTATTTTGCGTAAGCTGCGTCTATAACACCCGTAAAAGTCATTTTACTAATGTATACTGCTATTTTTCTACAATCTACAATTCTATTTTATAATGCCATAGTTTGTCAAACTGAACATACTCACCATTAGTGTTTGGTTTAGGAATATATTCGATCAGCAGACAATTAGATATTTTCGTATTTTTTTTTGTTTGTGTGTTTTCCGCAGCACAACGTACACCATTAACTTTATGTTTTTTCGTATAACAACGTTAGCATATAGAGTTCTCGCGTCTGCTTTACATCGCCAGCGTATGCATTCGAGTAATGGGCAGGCAGAGATTCAACGTTCGCAAGAGACGATAAGCTTTCAGCAAGGACAGTTTAGTGCGGGCATCTAAGCAAAGACATTCCATGTCCGTATGCAGGTAATGGGCAAGCAGGGATTTCGCCTGCATAATAAACAATGTTTTTCTGGGGCAAAGTTTCCGCATCTTTATGCGGCTGATGAGCAAACTAAGATTTCACGTCCACACGGGAGTTTGATTTTCTCTGAATTCAAAGTAAAACATTCGCCGCCATTGTCATAATCCAATATTACCATCAATCCCTCATACTGCGGCTTGATTTCACAGAAGTTCAAGTTCCATAGCGCTAGCCATGTTGACGCTCACTGATATATTGTCGCCACAAATGAAAATCGTGGCTTGAGTTATAGTAATTACATTTCATGATAATTTTGCTGCTGAAATAATTTTTGCAGCGGGGTTCTTCTTTTTCAGTATATTTCGTTGGAAAACTATTTTCTACTATTCATTTCCTTCAAGCAAA
Source organism: Ptychodera flava (assembly GCF_041260155.1). NCBI lineage: Eukaryota > Metazoa > Hemichordata > Enteropneusta > Ptychoderidae > Ptychodera > Ptychodera flava. The sequence continues at coordinate 316,587 of NW_027248380.1, read as the reverse complement.
GAGTTGTTGCACAGGGTCCCGACCAGCAGTCCACACAAGTTTTTTTTTCTTGTAAACATATTTGGTATCTAATCTTTACAGCCAGGCCGGGAGAATATAACCTTCACAAATTCGTATGTTGGACGTAGCTTCGTTCAAATTGTCGTCATTCAATCGGTAAAAGTAAACCTGGCAACTATCAACGATGGAAATGCAAAGTGTCCAATATTGTGACCTCATCGTTTTCATCGCATGAATTCTCTACGATACATTTTGACAGTCGGTGTTGGCTTTTAAGTGATATTTTGAAGAAATATTTTATAAACACTCCTCTAGACATGATACACTTGATCATATTTGGGCAATTCGAAACAAACTAGATGACAGAAATTTTAAATTTGCTGCTTTGAAGAAATTTTTGTAGCATGGGTGTTTTTAGCTACTTTCATCGAATCTATGTAACAGCCGTCTTTTTCCCGTTCATCTCAAGTTCGTGTCGTTTTGTGCATGCGTTGTCATTTATGTCCAGCTATTCCGATGATTTTGTGAAGCGGCAGTCCGGCTAAAAATAGCCCTCTTACGTACAGTACAAACGATTTCCATAAATAATGGTTTGGTTTCTTGCTCTGAATACTTCAAAGCAGTATTTCACATCGGTTGGCAGACTTGATTTTACCGATTTTGCAATCGTAGAACAAAATAGCGTCGGACTTCGCATGATCGATGTAGCGATTGCAGGAAATAGTGACTCTATATCACACGCTGATCGTGGTCGGAGTTCCATAGTGTCGAGATATAAATCGAGCGGCTTTCTGAGAGGATCCTGACTTGGCGACAGTGCTCTTGTGTCAAGTCTGAAAACTTTTTTTTAACTATGCATTTTCTTAGGGGAAAGAGTTGTTGCCGAGGGGTATCAAACTAATATCCATATAACAGTCATATTTTCGTGTGGATATATCTGTAGCTCATCCTCAAAATCAGGCCAGATAATCAGGGAAGGTAAAACAAGAAAACAACTGTGAACGGTGAAAATAACAAATTGTCCAATGTTCTGACTTTATCGTATTCGTTACTTGCATACAATGCGATTATATTGTTCTTAGAAATTTTTGAAAGTCGGTATTGGACTTTCAATCGATATTTTTAAGAAGTATATCATAAACAGTTCTGTGAACATTATACTCTGATTCATATTTGAATGTCAGAAACAGTTGAGATGATATTTACAGTTAAAACTCTTATGTTTTAGTAGTAGTAGTATTTCTTGATTTAATTTCATCGAATATATGTGACAGCCGTCTCTTCTCGCCCATCTCACGTTCGTTGTCGTGCTACAGGTGCGTCCTTTCTTATGTCCAGCTGTTCCGATACTTTTGTGAAGCGGCACTGTGGTTGTAGGAAATGGTAACTCTATCTCACACGCTGATCATGGTCGATGTTTTATAGTGACGCGACATAATCAAGCGCTATTCTTGGAGGCCTAGCTGTGGCTAGACTGAAAGATTCCGTCGCTTGCGGGCGCTCCGGCGCACTGCGACCTACAGCCCTTTACCACGACTGAAGGCACACTGTACCATAGAGGAAAGAAATCAGTCCCCTGGGGTTGGGAGGGAGTTTTTTTGTGCAACGGTTTACCTCATTTTATTTTATTAATTTTGACTGTGATATTTCAAATAAAGTTCAAGTCCAAACCGTCTGACTGCTTTCTTTGTTACTACAAGTAATTTTATTAATTTTGACAGTGGTATTTCAAATACAGATTTCGACTCCACACCGTCTGACTGCTTTATATATTACCGACAAGTCCTTATCTCCTCTCCAACTTGTGTATACGCCACTGTAATTGCTCCGAAAACATTGCCAACTTGCTAATCCGCTGTCGGTATCAGCGGATTAAGTGATTGAGTCAACACCACAGCCATCCCACACGCATTAAAATAAGGACTACGTGTGGGACGGCTGCGGTGTTGACTTAATAAGCTAATCCGCTGATACGCTCAGTCATTAACAAGTTGGCAATGTTTGCGCAGCAATTCGAGTGGTATGTGCACTGGTTGAAGAGGAGATAAGGAATTGGAAACACAGTCAGATAGTTTGGAGTCGAAAGCTTTATTTGAAATATCACAGTCAAAATTAATAAAATCAAATATTAAAGGTAAACCGTTGCACGAAGAAAACATCACCACCCCAGGGGACTTTCAGCTGCCCCCTGTGACTGTACTTGGCCGCGGCAAACTCAAAGAAAAAAAGTACCGCCCGAAACTGACTTCACAGACTTTTCAAATATGGTAGTGTAATTTGAATATTGCTCACGTGGGCTGTTTACGGGCATAATGAACACGCGGTAGTCAAGACAACAATGTCAATCAACTGCATCGGCAACGCCGACATTGCATAATCGCTCTACTCGGCAGTTGAAATCAATGAACGTGTGTGTAAGCTTAGGCTGGCCGCATGTCGGAGAAAAAACTTACATGTAGATACAGTTGTCAGTATGGCTCAATTGACGCTTTTAAAAAACTCCATAGCGTCTTTCTTGCTGACCGCAGCAGAATGTGCAGTCTGCGGGGAGACTGTAGACTCTCGGAAGAAAAGGTCGATCTTTTCGAAAACGACCGATATCGCCGAGAAACTGAAGCACCTCTTTACAGTGGAACCATAGACTCGAGAGAAAAACGTTTCTCTCGAGAGTCTATGGTGGAGTTGACGTCTGGACATCACAGCAGCAGAGCCTGCCTTTGTAAAAATATAAACACAATGTGCTTCGTCGATGGCAATTCCAAAAAGATTTTCTTGATAGACATCGCAACTGAGTAATCTCCGCCTCTATCTCGTCATGATAGCCTCTGGTGAACTGAACACAACCTTGAATTTACCACGCACAATTTGTTCCTTGGTACGTACGTCGTTTTGGAGATCTGAACCGAAGCCGCCTTCACACCCATTTTGCTGCACTTCTGCAATTGATCTTTTACGAGTGAAATCAGGGGCGAAATTTCCAGAACGATCGATCCTGAACGGTTCGTAAGTGTGTCCATAACTTTGGGTGCCAGCGTGTAAATCATAGATTTCCCATACCGTGGGGCCCTGTTGGTAAAATAGCGAACACATCTTTGCCGCCGCAAAAACTCTTTGAGTGCGTCTCTTTGCTCTGTTTTCAACATAATATTATATACATCAGAACACTTTCTGACTGCCAAGGCCACAGGTTATCGTAACATTGCTTGGATAGTCGTTCCGAGGCGGGCGGCCGCAGGTCGCCGTTTACTTGGAAAAGTAAAATAAACGTAAAGTAAAATATAAGTAAAGTAAACGGCGACCTGCGGCCGCCCGCCTCGGAACGACTATCCAAGCAATGTTATGATAACCTGTGGCCTAGGCAATGCGAGTCGGCGATTGTTCGGATCGGCCATAATGATCAAATCAGAAAGCTAGACACAGACGTCAACGTGAGTATAGCTTCGGCCGTTTGATTTTAAGTACTTTGAGTTTGAGAAAACACGCTGTGTTAGTTGACAAACAAGACATGATATAAGCTTAGGCGGGACAAAAGCCGGGCGACAGTTTTGAATATGCTAAGAACGATCATGCACTGAGTGAGCGGTGTGGGCGGTCTTGTTACCCTACATACTGTCAATTAACTCGTTTCTGTAACACGATTGGTTCCAACAAAATTTTGTTGGAGAACAGGATTTCAACAGTGTGCCTTCAGTCGTGGTAAAGGGTCATATGTCGCAGTGCGCCGGAGCGCCCGCACGCGACGGAATCTTTCAGTCTATATACATATTTGGCAAGAACCATTTAGTGTCAAGTCATATACAAATACGGATTTTAGTTTGACGCTCGTGGAATACCAGTTCTTTTTTTTTACTGAACAAATGAGCCACTTACTGGCCCTCCGTGACCTCAGTCATGGTGAGAGGTGGTGAGGGGTTGGAGCTCCAACTCCTCACCACCTCTCACCATGACTGAAAAAAAAAGTTTTTGAGATCTTTTCTCCAGCAAAGTACTTTGCAACCATTAATTGCAGATAAAATTACATCGTAAACAAATCAAAGCAAACAAATGTTTTTGTGTATTCCCTTTTATGCAAAAAATTGCCTAACACAGAATTTATTCATAAAAACCGTTTATTTTTACTAATAAAAAAAACATCTTGGAGTGTCACGGTACAATGATGTGAATTAAGCACATGGTAAACATATCATTTTGAATTCCCTGATTGCACATGACACAAGTCAGAGAAAAATAAGGCCGAAGAAGCGGTGGACGATATTTTTTTTGGCCAAACCAGCAAAATTATCCACAAGGCATATTGTTACTGATGACTTGGAGTCCAGATTTCATAAACTGTTCATGATAATAGAAGCGTTACATACACTGACAGTGTTTACCGAGCACATTCTGAGCATTTTCACGTGCTAACAAAATAAATATCACCGGCAACACCAATATAATAGGGATGCAGTTGTACACTTATGGAGCACATTCGAGGAAACAGTCACATTTCGGCACTAAAGCAGAAGCGGTGAATCAAAGGAACAATATTTTTTTCTGTCTGGCCTTATCAATATTTAGTTGAAGTTAATGTAACTCCTACTGAGTCAGGTACGGTGAGGATGTCTGGTATATATTCATCTTCTAAAACTAGTGACTAAGTCATTTCTTACAAGTAATGGGCATAGCTTGTAATCGCAGACGTCTTAATGACAACTACTATGTAGTGATACTTTGCCAAGCATACTGTCTTAGAAGTATAATGCCGAGAAGAAAATTGTAACTCTAGCAAAAAATCCACAGGAAAGCTTTTCTTGAAGGTCTGTACCATATTGAGTCAGGACCCAGTTATCTAGTAAATTGCATGTGTATACGCCTATCAGAAAGTACTTTGTATAGAGGTTACCTTGCCCCAATGCTCTGTTGAACAACTTCTCTACAAAGACAAAGATGTTTGTATGGCCGGCAGGCACCCTCCATCAAACGCTTTACGGCGGACTGTTGCAGAAATCTGGCTGACCTAGTCAGGGCATGTATGATACTGCAGCTTGGCGATGTGAGTAGAAATACAGCGGTATGCCAATTAAAACAAAACTGCTCGTCAGTGTGCATGATATTTTTATGCAAGTGTAGTTAAGGGAGCACCCAGCACAGTTTCTTTTTAGGTTTTCGACAGGTCAGCAAACCCTGTCATGTATGAGGATACACGGTCGCCATCCTGAAGGTGTTACTGTTGATTATAGCCTCATCCATCACACGGAAGTGACTTTCTGTTTTACAGCGAGTAGTAGATTGCATGAAATAAAAACCTCGCAGATAATCTTGCACATCCAGAATCAAATTAATCGCTAGTTAGATGAATTGTCAGTGATTGCTTTCGTCACATGCAATCATCATGCCGTCAATCAATAGCTTCAAAGTCTCGTCACTTTATTAAATCATTATTACTGCGATTCACTGTTTTTCCAACCTGTCCGTTACAATTTATCAGACGGATGCCGGTAGACAAAGTTTGTACTGGTTTCATCTACATTTGGTAAACAAGTGAACTCCACTTCTCAAGCCGGAGAAGTGGTCGGATACAGGTATGAAAGTTCTCGTTAAAAAGCTGCGGCAAGCTCTCTTGCGACTGATACAGTCACTGACTGTCAACAACTGTGCGAAATTAAACGCCATTTCAAATTTTCGAATTTTAATATTGCGTAAATCAAGATCATTGGTTCGAACTTTAAAAAACAACAACAAATATTGACCGTTTATTTGTTTGTTTGTTTGTTTGTCTGTTTGTTTGATTATATTTATCTATCCAACTGAACAATTGCATAGTCACCGGAAAATGTGATGCCTAAAATAGATAAGCGAAGGGAAACAAGAGTGATTTACAAACACGGTCACCATGAGCCGACAAGTTCAATACCTCACTCTTGATATCCCGGATGAACTTTGTCAGTAATAATATGCGTTCCTTCACCCAGCCCATAATGGGCGAAAGCAAACTTTGCACGACATAATGTGTGAGGGGAAGCCAAATACATTATGGAATGCAAAGTGTGACCTGGTAACTGTACGTGACTCCGTCGTTTTCGTTGAAACACCAGTTCTTCGGCATGAAAGTACTCTCATGTGTCGAGGGTTCAAGCGGTGGCTGAGCCTCGATTTACGAATATGATCCGCCGAAAATATTGAAACACAGGTACTTGAAATTTGTCGAGCAGATGTATTTTTCAGACTGTATTGGTATCAGTGATTATAACAAAACACTTTAAAGTGACCATGTAAACTAGGCAATCGTTAAAAGCTACTCAAACCAGCCATCCACGGACCAATCAAGGCCATGCTCATTTTCATGCAAACCTTTTTTGTAAGTTTGAGTCCTTATCATCGCTTTCATAAAAGGTAATTCGCCAAGAGGCGAGGTGTATTACGATTTTTCTGTCATCTGTCATTATTCGCCATGACTCGAAGTGAACTAGATACTTTTGTCATGCCTTATTCGATCCACTGAGGGGCAAGTTACCATTTTGCAGTCCTTATTTCTCAAATCAGTCAGACTGAGACGAGAAATTCACAAACTAAATCATGTGCCACACTTTGAATACGATAGATGCCAGTGTATAGATACCCCTTCTCATTGCATGACGTTATCTATCTATAGTCAGATGTCTATTCACATCTTAGGGCAAATACGATTTTTTTTACTAATCGCCCCGCTGGAGGAATAATAGTCTGTTGAGTTACTTAATCACAGAGTTCAGCAAGTTTTGCCCTGAAAGCACATACCCTCATATGTTGTCGTCACATTTCTTGCAAAAGCAGATTCCTTGTGGATATGGCACACCAGAGAAACGGCATGGCAAATACCGCGCCCATTAAGTGTACTCCAATGTCGGCGTATGACATAACCCATGAATGTACAGAACCTCTACTGGTATGAATATAGACTCAAAGGTTTGACAGACATATATTTCTGAAGGAGTTCCTACACCTATATTCCCAAACACAATGTATGAATGCAAAGAACGTACTACATTCACCATGTTTACCGTACATACTGGCTGTTTTACCTGTCAAGTGATTTCAAAGTAACCTTTCCCATTCTAACCCTATTCGCAGACAAGCTAGTTAGGGATGGTGTTCTGCAGATGTACCTGTTATTGTTGTTGTTATTGTTGATGTTGTTGCTGTTATTTTTATTGTTTTATGGCTGCGATGTTTTATTTGCCTGCCGTTGTAGTGAAAGAGAAGGTTGCAGCCTAGCCAAGCCGTTAAATACTGTAGATATTGATTTGCATTTGCGCCACACCTGTCACCGGGTTAAAAAGAAAGGCATGTTTTGTATAAATATTGCCATTACTTTTCATCACTCTGAGTAAGTTATTTTCAGCTTAAATTAATACAGCATTGGGTTCTAAATATGTACTTAAAAACCGTAACGGCTATAAAAATGGATAAGTAAGAATTTTGTAACATAGCAAAGTCTAATAAATCGATTGGTAAGCCTGTGAGAAAATCGTTGAACTTTTCAGCAAATATTAGTGTACTTTTGAAAGGCAATAAGCCTCCTGAAAGCCTAAATTGCACCTGTTATGTTTGTCTTGCGCTTCAGTTGAAACGCTAATCGAGGCCATGCTCATTTTTATAGGAACATGAGACAGTCAACGTGATGCATTAAAGCTCTGTCACAATTAAACACTTTAATCCTAATTTCTCAGAGATTACTAGTAAAACGTAAACACTTTAAGTAATAAATCATGGTTTGGATGAACGCCTGAACAATGTATGCTTTCAGAGGACGATATGGAATAGCCCGCATTAACACATAAAAGTGAAGAGATATTTTGAGTCTCTATTGATGCACTCTTCAAGGCCATGCGCGATATTCCTGTTGGAATTGAATAAGGGGTATAGGATAAGTGTCATACAGTTGTTGCCAGGCAATATCATTGAATCATTCTATCATTAACGATATATTTATATTTTTCAACAGAGTGGGCAAACTCCTCTTCACTTGGCAGTAGCAAATAATCATGATGCCATTACAACATTGCTAATGCAATCTAAAGCTTCAATTGTCGTACAAGATAAAGTAAGTCTGAATTGCACTTGACCATGTCGATAATTGTTTTACATGATTCGTACACTTATCAAGAAAGCCATGATTTCTAATAAATCCAATTGTAATGCAATATTCCAAACATGTTTCCTACAACATTACAAAGGAGCCAATTGATTGTAAAATATCACGGACAGCATGAAAAAGAACTTTAACGCATATATAGTTGCGTAATCAATAAAATTAAGCGAACACAGGTTAACATTTACGGTTGCCATGGCCTGCCGTGGTAGTGAAAGAGAAGGTTGTAGCCTAGCCAAGCCCTTAAATATTGTAGAAATTTATTTGCATGGTGCCACACCTGTCACCAGGTCATAAAGAAAGACATGTTTTGCATAAATACTGCCATTACTTCTCATCACTCTGAGCAGGTTATTTTCAGCTTAAATTAATAAAGCAGGGATTCTACGTATCTACTTAAAAACCTTAACGGCTATAAAAATGGATAAGTAAGAATTTTGAACTCAGCACAATCTAACAAATGGATTGGTAAGCCTGTAAGAAAGTGGTTACTGGTTTGAAATTGAATTATTCAGCAAAAATTAGTGTACTTTTGAAAGGCAATAAGCCTCCTGAAAGCCTAAAATGCACCTGTTGTGTTTGTCTTGCGCTTCAGCTGAAACACTAATCAAGGCCATGCTCATTTCCATTGCAATGTGAGACAGTCCATGTGATGCATTAAAGCTCTGTCTTAATAAAACACTTAAATCCTAATTTCTCAGAGATAACTAGTAAAACGTAAACACTTTAAGTAATAAATCATGGTTTGGATGAACGCCCGAACAATGTATGCTTTCAGAGGACGATATGGAATAGCCCGCATGAACACATAAATATGAAGAGATATTTTGAGTCTCAATTGATGCACTCTTCAAGGCCATGCGCGATATTCCTTTTGGAATTGAATAAGGGGTATAGGATAAGTGTCATACAGTTGTTGCCAGGCAATATCATTGAGTCATTCTATCATTAACGATATATTTATATTTTTCAACAGAGTGGGCAAACTCCTCTTCACTTGGCAGTAGCAAATAATCATGATGCCATTACAAGATTGCTATTGCAATCTAAAGCTCCAATTGTCGTACAAGATAAAGTAAGTCTGAATTGCACTTGACCATGTCGATAATTGTTTTACATGATTCGTACACTTATCAAGAAAGCCATGATTTCTAATAAATCCAATTGTAATGCAATATTCCAAACATGTTTCCTACAACATTACAAAGGAGCCAATTGATTGTAAAATATCACGGACGGCATGAAAAAGAACTTTAACGCATATATAGTTGTGTAATCAATAAAATTAAGCGAACACAGGTTAACATTTACGGTTGCCGTGGCCTGCCATGGTAGTGAAAGAGAAGGTCGTTGCCTAGCAAAGCCGTTAAATATTGTAGAAATTTATTTGCATGGGGCCACACCTGTCACAGGGTAAAAAAGAACGACATGTTTTGCATAAATACTGCCATTACTTCTCATCACTCTGAGCAGGTTATTTTCAGCTTAAATTAATAAAGCAGGGATTCTACGTATCTACTTAAAAACCTTAACGGCTATAAAAATGGATAAGTAAGAATTTTGAACTCAGCACAATCTAACAAATGGATTGGTAAGCCTGTAAGAAAGTGGTTACTGGTTTGAAATTGAATTATTCAGCAAAAATTAGTGTACTTTTGAAAGGCAATAAGCCTCCTGAAAGCCTAAAATGCACCTGTTGTGTTTGTCTTGCGCTTCAGCTGAAACACTAATCAAGGCCATGCTCATTTCCATTGCAATGTGAGACAGTCCATGTGATGCATTAAAGCTCTGTCTTAATAAAACACTTAAATCCTAATTTTTCAGAGATTACAAATAAAACGTAAACACTTTAAGTAATAAATCATGGTTGGGATGAACGCCCGAACAATGTGTGCTTTCAAAGGACGATATGGAATAACCCGCATGAACACATGAATATAAAGAGATTTTTGCGTCTCAATTGATGCACTCTTCAAGGCCATGCGCGATATTCCTGTTGGAATCGAATAAGGGGTATAGGATAAGTGTCAGACAGTTGTTGTCATGCAATTTCATTGAGTCATTCTATCATTAACGATATATTTATATTTTTCAACAGAGTGGGCAAACTCCTCTTCACTTGGCAGTAGCAAACAATCAGTGATGTCACTACAAGATTGCTGTTGCAATCTAAAGCATCCATTGACGTACAAGATGAAGTAAGTCTGAATTGCACTTGACCATGTCGATAATAATTTACATCATTCGTACACTTATCGAGAAAGCCATGATTTCTAATAAATCCAATTGTAATGCAAAATTCCAAACATGTTTCCTACAACATTACAAAGGAGCCAATTGATTGTAAAATATCAATGACGGCATGAAAAAGAACATTAGCACATATATAGTTGCTTAATCAATAAAATTAAGCGAACACGGGTTAACATTTACGGTTGCCTGCCGTGGTAGTGAAAGAGAAGGTCGTTGCCTAGCCAAGCCGTAAATATTGTAGGAATTTATTTGCATGGGGCCACACCTGTCACAGGGTAAAAAAGAACGACATGTTTTGCAAAAATACTGCCATTACTTTTCATCACTCTGAGCAGCTTATTTTCAGCTTAAATTAATAAAGCAGGGGTTCTAAATATCTACTTAAAAACCGTAACGGCTATAAAAATGGATAAATAAGAATTTTGAACACAGCAAAATCTAACAAATGGATTGGTAAGCCTGTAAGAAAATGGTTACTTGCTTGAAATTGAATTATTCAGCAAAAATTAGTGTACTTTTAAAAGGGAATATGCCTCCTGCAAGCCTAAAATGCACCTGTTGTGTTTGTCTTGCGCTTCAGTTGAAACGCTAATCAAGGGAACGCTCATTTTCATTGGAACGTGAGACAGTCCACGTGATACATTAAAGCTCTGTCACAATTAAACACTTAAATCATAATTTTCAGAGATTACAAATAAAACATAAACACTTTAAGTAATAAATCATGTTTGGGATGAACGCCCGAACAATGTATGCTTTCAAAGGACGATATGGAATAACCCGCACGAACACATGAATATAAAGAGATTTTTTTGCGTCTCAATTGATGCACTCTTCAAGGCCATGCGCGATATTCCTTTTGGAATCGAATAAGGGGTATAGGATAAGTGTCACACAGTTGTTGTCATGCAATATCATTGAGTCATTCTATCATTAACGATATATTTATATTTTTCAAGAGAGTGGGCAAACTCCTCTTCACTTGGCAGTAGCAAACAATCATGATGCCATTACAAGATTGCTGTTGCAATCTAAAGCTTCAATTGTCGTACAAGATAAAATAAGTCTGAATTGCACTTGACCATGTCGATAATTGTTTTACATGATTCGAACACTTATCGAGAAAGCCATGATTTCTAATAAATCCATTTGTAATGCAATATTCCAAACATGTTTCCTACAACATTACAAAGGAGCTAATTGATTGTAAAATATCAATGACGGCATGAAAAAGAACTTTAACGCATATATAGTTGCTTAATCAATAAAATTAAGCAAACAGGGGTTAACATTTATGGTTGCCTGCCGTGGTAGTGAAAAAGAAGGTCGTTGCCTAGTCAAGCCATTAAATATTGTAGAAATTTATTTGCATGGGGCCACACCTGTCACAGGGACAAAAAGAACGACATGTTTTGCAAAAATACTGCCATTACTTTTCATCACTCTGAGCAGGTTATTTTCAGCTTAAATTAATACGGCATGTGGTTCTAAAGATCTACTTAAAAACCGTAACGGCTATAATATGGATAAGTAAGAATCTTGAACACAGCAAAATCTAACAAATGAATTTGGTCAGCCTTTGAGAAAATGGTTACTGGTTTGAAATTGAACTAATCAGGAAAAGTTAGTGTACTTTTAAAAGGATATAAGCCTCCTGAATTCCTAAAATGCTCCAGTGTTGTTTGTCTTGTGTTTCAGTTGAAACGCTAATCAAGGCCATGCTCATTTTCATGGCAACGTTGGACAGTTCATGTGATGCATTTAAGCTCTGTCACAATTAAACACTTAAATCCTAATTTCTAAGAGATTACTAACAACACATAAACATTTTAAGTAATAAATCATGGTTGGGATGAACGCCAGAACAATGCTTGCTTTTGAAGGACGATGTGGAATAACTAGCCCGCCTGAACCACATATATATGAAGAGTGTATTTGCGTTTCAATTGATGCACTCTTCAAAGCCATGCGCGTTATTCCTGTTAGATTCGAATAAGACGTATAGGATAAGTGTCAGACAGTGGTTGTCATGCAATATCATTGAGTCATTCTACCATTAAGGCTATATCTATATTTGTCCACAGAATGGGAAAACTCCTCTTCACTTGGCAGTGGCGGAGAATAATGATGTCATTACAAGATTGCTGTTGGCATCTAAAGCATCCATTGACGTAGAAGATAAAGTAAGGCTCAATTGCACTTGACCATGTCGATAATTATTTACATGATTCGTACACTTATCGAGAAAACAACGATTTCTAATAAAACCAATTGTAATGCAATATTCCAAACATGTTTCCTACAACATTACAAAGGAGCCAATTGATTGTAAAATATCACGGGCGGCATAAAAAAGAACTTTAACGCATATATAGTTGCATAATCAAGCGAACAAGGGTTAACATTTACGGTTGCCTGCCGTGGTAGTAAAAGAGTAGGTCGTTTCCTAGCCAAGCCGTTAAATATTGTAGAAATTTATTTGCATGGGGCCACACCTGTCACAGGGTCAAAAAGAACGACATGTTTTGCAAAAATACTGCCATTACTTTTCATCACTCTGAGCAGGTTATTTTCAGCTTAAATTAATTAAGCAGGGGTTCTAAATATCTACTTAAAAGCTGTAACGGCTATAAAAATGGACAAATAAGAATTTTGAACACAGCGAAATCTAACAAATGGATTGGTAAGCCTGTAAGAAAATGGTTACTGGTTTGAAATTGAATTATCCAGCAAAAATTAGTGTACTTTTGAAAGGGAATAAGCCTCCTGAAAGCCTAAAATGCATCTGTTGTGTTTGTCTTGCGCTTCAGTTGAAATGCTAATCAAGGCCATGCTTATTTTCATTGGAGCATGAGACAGTCCATGTGATGCATTAAAGCTCTGTCACAATTAAACACTTAAATCCTAATTTTTCAGAGATTACAAATAAAACGTAAACACTTTAAGTAAAAAATCATGGTTTGGATGAACACCCAAGCAATGTATGCTTTCAAAGGACGATATGGAATAACCCGCATGAACACATGAATATAAAGAGATTTTTTGCGTCTCAATTGATGCACTCTTCAAGGCCATGCGCGATATTCCTGTTGGAATCGAATAAGGGGTATAGGATAAGTGTCATACAGCAGTTGTCATGCAATATCATTGAGTCATTCTGTCAATAACGTTATATTTATATTTTTTTCAACAGAGTGGGCGAACTCCTCTTCACATGGCAGTAGCAAATAATCGTGATGCCATTACAAGATTGCTGCTGGAATCTAAAGCATCCATTGACGTACAAGATATAGTAAGACTAAATTGCACTTGATCATGTCGATAATTATTGCTATGATTCGAACACTTATCGAGAAAGCCATGATTTCTAATAAATCCAATTGTAATGCAATATTCCAAACACGTTTCCTACAACATTACAAAGGAGCCAATTGATTGTAAAATATCAATGACGGCATGAAAAAGAACATCAATGCATATATAGTTGCTTAATCAACAAAATTAAGCGAACACGGGTCAACATTTACGGTTGCCTGCCGTGGAAGAGAGAGAGAGAGAAGGTTGCAGCCAAGCCAAGCCATTAAACATTGTAGAAATTGATTTGCATTTGGCAACACCTGTCACCGGGTCAAAAAGAAAGACTTGTTTCGCATAAATACTGCCATTACTTTTCACCACTCTGTGCACATTATTTTCAGCTTAAATTAATACGGCATGTGGTTCTAAAGATCTACTTAAAAACCGTAACGGCTATAATATGGATAAGTAAGAATCTTGAACACAGCAAAATCTAACAAATGAATTTGGTCAGCCTTTGAGAAAATGGTTACTGGTTTGAATTGAACTAATCAGGAAAAGTTAGTGTACTTTTAAAAGGATATAAGCCTCCTGAATTCCTAAAATGCTCCAGTGTTGTTTGTCTTGTGTTTCAGTTGAAACGCTAATCAAGGCCATGCTCATTTTCATGGCAACGTTGGACAGTTCATGTGATGCATTTAAGCTCTGTCACAATTAAACACTTAAATCCTAATTTCTAAGAGATTACTAACAACACATAAACATTTTAAGTAATAAATCATGGTTGGGATGAACGCCAGAACAATGCTTGCTTTTGAAGGACGATGTGGAATAACTAGCCCGCCTGAACCACATATATATGAAGAGTGTATTTGCGTTTCAATTGATGCACTCTTCAAAGCCATGCGCGTTATTCCTGTTAGATTCGAATAAGACGTATAGGATAAGTGTCGGACAGTGGTTGTCATGCAATACCATTGAGTCGTTCTACCATTAAGGCTATATCTATATTTGTCCACAGAATGGGAAAACTCCTCTTCACTTGGCAGTGGCGGAGAATAATGATGTCATTACAAGATTGCTGTTGGCATCTAAAGCATCCATTGACGTAGAAGATAAAGTAAGGCTCAATTGCACTTGACCATGTCGATAATTATTTACATGGTTCGTACACTTATCGAGAAAGCAACGATTTCTAATAAAACCAATCGTAATGCAATATTCCAAACATGTTTCCTACAACATTACAAAGGAGCCAATTGATTGTAAAATATCACGGACGGCATGAAAAAGAACTTCAACGCATATATAGTTGCGTAATCAATAAAATTAAGCAAACATGGGTTAACATTTACGGTTGCCTGCCGTGGTAGTGAAAGAGAAGGTCGTAGCCTAGCCAAGCCGTTAAATATTGGATAAATTTATTTGCATGGGCCACACCTGTCACAGGGTCAAAAAGAAAGACTTGTTTCGCATAAATACTGCCATTCCTTTTCACCACTCTGTGCACATTATTTTCAGCTTAAATTAATACGGCATGTGGTTCTAAAGATCTACTTAAAAACCGTAACGGCTATAATATGGATAAGTAAGAATCTTGAACACAGCAAAATCTAACAACTGAATTTGGTCAGCCTTTGAGAAAATGGTTACTGGTTTGAAATTGAACTAATCAGGAAAAGTTAGTGTACTTTTAAAAGGATATAAGCCTCTTGAATTCCTAAAATGCTCCTGTTATGTTTGTCTTGCGTTTCAGTTGAAACGCTAATCAAGGCCATGCTCATTTTCATGGCAACGTTGGACAGTTCATGTGATGCATTTAAGCTATGTCACAATTAAACACTTAAATCCTAATTTCTAAGAGATTACTAACGACACATAAACACTTTAAGTAATAAATCATGGTTGGGATGAACGCCAGAACAATGCTTGCTTTCGAAGGACGATGTGGAATAACTAGCCCGCCTGAACACATATATATGAAGAGTGTATTTGCGTTTCAATTGATGCACTCTTCAAAGCCATGCGCGTTATTCCTGTTAGATTCGAATAAGACGTATAGGATAAGTGTCAGACAGTGGTTGTCATGCAATACCATTGAGTCATTCTATCATTAAGGATATATCTATATTTCTCCACAGAATGGGAAAACTCCTCTTCACTTGGCAGTGGCGGAGAATAATGATGTCATTACAAGATTGCTGTTGGCATCTAAAGCATCCATTGACGTAGAAGATAAAGTAAGGCTCAATTGCACTTGACCATGTCGATAATTATTTACATGGTTCGTACACTTATCGAGAAAGCAACGATTTCTAATAAAACCAATCGTAATGCAATATTCCAAACATGTTTCCTACAACATTACAAAGGAGCCAATTGATTGTAAAATATCACGGACGGCATGAAAAAGAACTTCAACGCATATATAGTTGCGTAATCAATAAAATTAAGCAAACATGGGTTAACATTTACGGTTGCCTGCCGTGGTAGTGAAAGAGAAGGTCGTAGCCTAGCCAAGCCGTTAAATATTGGATAAATTTATTTGCATGGGGCCACACCTGTCACAGGGTAAAAAAGAACGACATGTTTTGCAAAAATACTGCCATTACTTTTCATCACTCTGAGCAGGCTATTTTCAGCTTAAATTAATAAAGCAGGGGTTCTAAATATCTACTTAAAAACCGTAACGGCTATAAAAATGAATAAATAAGAATTTTGAACACAGCAAAATTTAACAAATGGATTGGTAAGCCTGTAAGAAAATGGTTACTGGCTTGAAATTGAATTATTCAGCAAAAATTAGTGTACTTTTGAAAGGGAATATGCCTCCTGAAAGCCTAAAATGCACCTGTTGTGTTTGTCTTGCGCTTCAGTTGAAACGCTAATCAAGGCCACGCTCATTTTCATTGGAACGTGAGACAGTCCACGTGATGCATTAAAGCTCTGTCACAATTAAACACTTAAATCCTAATTTTTCAGAGATTACAAATAAAACGTAAACACTTTAAGTAATAAATCATGGTTGGGATGAACGCCCGAACAATGTTTGCTTTCGAAGGACGATGTGGAATAACTAGCCCGCCTGAACGACATATATATGAAGAGTGATTTTTGCGTTTCAATTGATGCACTCTTCAAGGCCATGCGCGATATTCCTGTTGGAATCGAATAAGGGGTATAGGATAAGTGTCATACAGCGGTTGTCATGCAATTTCATTGAGTCATTCTGTCAATAACGTTATATTTATATTTTTTCAACAGAGTGGGCGAACTCCTCTTCACTTGGCAGTAGCAAATAATCGTGATGCCATTACAAGATTGCTGCTGGAATCTAAAGCATCCATTGCCGTACAAGATATAGTAAGACTAAATTGCACTTGATCATGTCGATAATTATTACCATGATTCGAACACTTATCGAGAAAGCCATGATTTCTAATAAATCCAATTGTAATGCAATATTCCAAACACGTTTCCTACAACATTACAAAGGAGCCAATTGATTGTAAAATATCAATGACGGCATGAAAAAGAACATCAATGCATATATAGTTGCTTAATCAACAAAATTAAGCGAACACGGGTCAACATTTACGGTTGCCTGCCGTGGAAGAGAAGAGAAGAGAAGGTTGTAGCCTAGCCAAGCCATTCAACATTGTAGAAATTGATTTGCATTTGGCCACACCTGTCACCGGGTCAAAAAGAAAGACTTGTTTCGCATAAATACTGCCATTACTTTTCACCACTCTGTGCACATTATTTTCAGCTTAAATTAATACGGCATGTGGTTCTAAAGATCTACTTAAAAACCGTAACGGCTATAATATGGATAAGTAAGAATCTTGAACACAGCCAAATCTAACAAATGAATTTGGTCAGCCTTTGAGCAAATGGTTACTGGTTTGAAATTGAACTAATCAGGAAAAGTTAGTGTACTTTTAAAAGGATATAAGCCTCCTGAATTCCTAAAATGCTCCTGTTATGTTTGTCTTGCGTTTAGGTTGAAACGCTAATCAAGGCCATGCTCATTTTCATGGCAACGTTGGACAGTTCATGTGATGCATTTAAGCTATGTCACAATTAAACACTTAAATCCTAATTTCTAAGAGATTACTAACGACACATAAACACTTTAAGTAATAAATCATGGTCGGGATGAACGCCAGAACAATGCTTGCTTTCGAAGGACGATGTTGAATAACTAGCCCGCCTGAACACATATATATGAAGAGTGTATTTGCGTTTCAATTGATGCACTCTTCAAAGCCATGCGCGTTATTCCTGTTAGATTCGAATAAGACGTATAGGATAAGTGTCAGATAGTGGTTGTCATGCAATATCATTGCGTCATTCTACCATTAAGGCTATATCTATATTTGTCCACAGAATGGGAAAACTCCTCTTCACTTGGCAGTGGCGGAGAATAATGATGTCATTACAAGATTGCTGTTGGCATCTAAAGCATCCATTGACGTAGAAGATAAAGTAAGGCTCAATTGCACTTGACCATGTCGATAATTATTTACATGGTTCGTACACTTATCGAGAAAGCAACGATTTCTAATAAAACCAATTGTAATGCAATATTCCAAACATGTTTCCTACAACATTACAAAGGAGCCAATTGATTGTAAAATATCACGGACGGCATGAAAAAGAACTTCAACGCATATATAGTTGCTTAAAGCCGCCGTTCTCAATCCCAGGATCGCGCATTAGAGGGTGTTCCACCCTGTCAACATAGTATCGTTTTCATTGTTTTGCATCTAAAGCCGCTATATTAGTAGATTTACAAACATAAATTCTCTTCGAACGTCGATGAGCACGTCGAAGAACGTACATTTTGGCATGAGGTGTTTTTACCCTATTTGGCGCATTCGAGTTACAGATTTCACTGATTCCAGCAGTGTGTCGCTGGGCGCCGGATGCGGACAGTGTCCTCGACCATCTTCCCCATACTGTCTATGCCTCGATCCACAAAATTACAAGTCAATATACTGGTATGCAAAAACACGATCTGCACCGTTCGAATCTCTCAAATATTTAGAAGTAATGTTTTATTAAATTTGGAAACATCGGTGTCGAAATAATATAAAATGAGTATTTCCTGAAGATTGAACCATGATCCCGACGTACTCAACCAGCCCAAAGTAAAACTTTTATGAGGCCAAGATGGCGGCCAGAAGTGAGAAAACAAGTCCAGATCATCGTGTATTACATTACCTGCCAATTTGTGTTGCGAGACTTCGTTTGAATTGTAACCAAAAAAGTACAAAAATCAGATGAATTTCGAAAACTCGGACAGGAAATCTCGTAAATTTCTCAGACGTAATGAACTTTGATCGATATGCAGCGGAACTGCATGGCGTCGGTTATCGATAAGATGGCACTTGCTCACGAGGCTACGTACACTCGAAGTGACGGCAGAACGAAACAGGGAAGTCTAATCATCCTTTTTTTGGCTCCATGGTCAAATAAACAGTTCGTTTATTAGTAGACTCACAGAGGTACAAACAACACTCCATGGGAAACTATACACGGATACCTTAACGCTTCACACCTCTGTGCCGGGGTATTGAACATTTCTTGATTTGTCATTCTGAGTTAAGCGTCATTAGTTTGGCAATGACAACGGGTCTATCTGACTCCGACTCTGTCGGAAGTATTGGGATATCCTTGACCGGACACACGCTTGGCGTGATGAGCGATTTTTGGCCCGAAAACAGCATCTGATGCAGGCCGATGACGTACTCGTCAAAAGAAGAAAACTGATATGCCATTTTGTGTGACTTTTGTTGTCCGATCGTTATATCCAAATTTGCCAGGCGTACCATACACATTTGCCATTGTTGGGTGTACGGTAGAAGCCACAAAACCAAACCAAACGGCCCTTTTCAGGGCCATCAAACTTTCCAGTAAGAGAGAACCCGATAATACATTTTCTTTTTCACGGCACGTCTTGTGGAGGGACCGTGTCCACGGTTACTAAGATGTAATCGACTTGAATGTCGTCTGATCACGTTTTTTATCCCCAGCAATGCGGCGGGTAGGTACAAAAGTTGGAGAACTGTGACGAAACTATTGCGCACGTCTTTCGATACTTGAAATCTTGACACATATTTTATTTATTTCAGTCACCATTAGCAGATAAGGCGAATGCTAATCGACATTAGGTACACATCCAGCTGACTCGTGCCTTACTTTACACAAGGATTATTGACAGTGGTATTCAAATCCCAATCGGCGTCCCCTCGGTCGACGTTCTCACTGGCCATGCACAATTACTCACTAAAATTGTCCCGAAAACTTATCGGTTTAGAAAATATGGAGTCGTTATGTATTGATCAGGTATTTACGCTGCTGTAGTGCATTCCAATTTCATAAATTTTTATTAAAAAAAACACGCAAAAAACTGCAATCTGTGGAGCTCTCAGTTCAAGCTACTCGCACGGCGTCTCTTTGCACAATGAGCGTCCTCTCATGTAATCCGGTATTTATAACCAATGGGCGTCTTTAAGGTGGAGCTGCACGTTGCCAACACAATTTTTTTTCAAAGCAATATTTCTCATCAAAGATGACAGGAACCCCCCCCCCCATACTATATATTTTCGAAAAGCTGAGACTCTAAGTTTAGTGTGGTAGCCTTAGTTACTCAAAGAATGAAGTGGTTGTATATTTTGGGTAAAAAACCTCATTTGCGTATTTTAACACTTCTTTATCACGCAACTTTCGAATGCTTGAGAAGCTACAAGGTGAACCCAATCAATGTTTTAATCTTGGGTTAACAAATTAATTAAAATTGAATAAACATTGGCAAAAATGTAACTTTTGAGCAAAATATGCTGTGTTGGGTGCAGCGCCCCCTTAATCAATAAAATTAAGAGAACAGGGGTTAACATTTACGGTCATGCGCGACAGGAAAGCCAAATATCGCCCGTTAATTTTTGCTTTCCTCTCGCCTGCACTCATATATTAACATTAGTGATCAAGGTGAAAGCCTTTATTTTCATTATATTACCAACACACCCAAGATAACTGTGAAAATTTACAAAAAAATCTCACGCAAAACACAATATAGCCCCAGAACGTTTGCAATACTCGACGCACTGTCTTGCACTATAAAAATTTTGCAAATCCTGAAATTTGTTTACAGTGCGGAAAACAAACCTGGAAAGTCAAATCCTGGCCCACAAAAGAGTCATTTTGTTTTTTATGATTAGTTATGATGTTTTTACAAACCACGACTAACATTTTAGCCGTAAAGTTGCGATGTTTACGATACTTTGAGTTTTCAATGTTATTGTTCATATTCACGGGCATGTAAACAAGCCATTAGTTGGGTCCTTTGTGGTCCTGCACGTGGTTCAGCTAAACCGATTTCATTGCAATGGACAGGGCATAGTAATACAAAGGAAAAAATATCAATAGCAGCATGAACAAAAAGTATATCATACTTAAGCCATAGAAAAAAAAATATTGTTCATCGGATTTTTGGACCAGGATTTAGGAGCGGCCGCGAGCGAATTGTTTTATTTTTTTATAGCCCAAAAAAACCCGCGGTCCCTCCGACGTTTTTGCGGAGACAAAATATATGAAACGCTCTAATTGACGACTTTCGAGTCAGGGGACTTTTGAAATGTCCTCTACTTTTTCGTGAATTTGGGGCTCAAAAAATACTAAATGTAGTCAGGGCACATTTGACCCTGACTGACTTAACTGTAAATCTATCGAGAAAATTCATTTTGGTCGAGGCAAAGTAAAAAATTGAGATTAACACCAGTATTTCAGTAACAAAGAAAATACGGACAAGTTCACATATTTT
Source organism: Ptychodera flava (assembly GCF_041260155.1). NCBI lineage: Eukaryota > Metazoa > Hemichordata > Enteropneusta > Ptychoderidae > Ptychodera > Ptychodera flava. The sequence continues at coordinate 295,102 of NW_027248380.1, read as the reverse complement.
CACATGAATATAAATATTGTTCAAATGTTTTGAACAATATTGCATAACATACTGTAATACATTGATTCTTACTCATAACATTTTAACAACACCGTAAATTTTGGATAAATTTTGAAAGAACGTAAGCAAATATGGTGTAAAATCAAACAAATTTCTAATTTTCTTTAGAAATTATGCTAATCCCATTATCCCAATTCTATTAAGCTGTTGAGCTGTGTGCAGCAATGTGGAATCCGATGTACTTCGAAAGTCGACTCAGACAACACTCAAAACAGAGTTTCCGTCAAGTAACAAAATTAGGATGTATCCACGGGCGAGATATGTGTCTATGCAGGTCCGTAAGGTCCTTAAAACAAAAACATTGAGATCGGGATTGACGAGTTGACACCGGTATAGAGACCGGTGACGGCAGCGTTATGGGCATAAATGAGGTACACACCCTGTGTTTCATCGAACAGAATCTTTCGCGCTCGTCAAGGTCGAAAATTTGTTATTTTGAAAAGCCACGGAATATCTGAAAATGAGAATTCCTGTTTCGATCGTATCGTTGCATTTACTTCATAAATCTATTGGTAAATATCTAAATAACTCTGAATACTACGGCTATCCGTCGCTAGCACGGTAAAAACTGGGCCCTGCGTACAGGTCTGCGTGTTCCCTAGACGGTAGAGGCGGTATAACGCCGGGAACACACATACCTGTATGCAGTACTAGGTGAAAGCTATGTCACCGACTTGCCTTGGCATCGGTACAACGCGAGACAATGATTGACACGTTTGCATGCCCGAATTCGTACGTCTGGTTGGTGGAGATACCATTCGAGATATCAAAATCTCAGCTTGATGGACTTATGAATGAAAGTATCACCTTGGCGACGAACCCCCTTACTCTTTAAATGAAAGTAATCCGCGTAAAGTAAAACACAAATCGTGAAGAAATTCGTGCACTTTGTTACAATAGTTTTGATCCATATATGCAAAAAGAAAAATAAGAAGACTCTTCATGTGATAAATATATAATTCCATGGTATTTTTCTCTGTTTGACGTCATCGTATACTCTTGTTTTTCGCGGAGACGCACAACTTCTCGCCGAACTGCGAAAAACACTCGTATACAATGACGTCAAACAGAGAAACAGAGAAAAAACCACGGAATTATATATATATATATAGACAGACAGACAGACAGACAGACAGACAGACAGACAGACAGAGAGACAGACAGACAGACAGAGAGTTGGGCAGGAAAAAGCCTTATGAGGCCAACTATGTGGATGGTGCAGTCAAATCTAGCCGTTTTTATCTATTGGGGTATTTGTGTCTGTAACAATAAAGAAAGCTTCAAGTATCTCAAGCCATACAATTGGAGTGCATAATATGAAGACTAGTGGTATGTTTTTTGTATCGATAACTGAAAAAATTATAATCTTCAAGATCGATCTGCAAGGGACTGGCAGATAATCAAATCATGTAAAATGGCATTGTTTCCTCTAGGAGTGAGCGTGATAACGTGCGTTGCCGGATCACGAGAGTAAAACGTAAATTTGAATAAAAACTAATTCAAAATTCTAAATTGTGAAGAACGCCATTGTTTCACAGAGTCTAGACATTATCGATTTTGTTTATTCACATCCCATTGCTGATGAAAGTTATATCTTATAACAAGCGATCGGCATGATAGTTGCAAAGAATTAATAGTCGGTAGTGTCTTTGTTTTAATGGGGTGGAAATAATGTGCATTGCCGAACCACAAACGGCGGTGAAAAATGTTAAATTACAATAATTTAAGCAAATATAAAATAATCAAAGACGATACGAAAGTACTACGGGATCTCAAAATCTGAAGTGTGAATATTGGTAATTATGAATGAAACAAATAATGAAGCTAACGATCCAAAAGGTACCAGCAACCCACGCAAAAATATCGTTTAGGCCTAATACGGGTGTTTTTCGTATCATCCGCCTAACTCGCTAAAAATGAACCTCGCCGTTTCATTTTTTCTTCATTTTCGCCCAAAATGTAAGAAAAGAGTAAGTTACTCAGATGTCCATCGTAACTAAAAACGTATCTTTTCGATTTGAAATTTACGCCCTGCTTTTCTCGTACGACTTTGTTGCCGTGCTTCATAAGCAGTGCTGATTGCGGTAAAATAGCTTCCCTGCTTTGTCAGCATTAGTTAGTAAACAACTATTGCCTGGTCATGAGGGCTATAACGCTCGTCTATTACCCCGAGGGGCCGTGTGTTACCAGAAACACATTGCTATTCCCCGAGGCCGTAGGCCGAGGGGTATAGCGATAAGTATCTGGTAAGTCACGGCCACGAGGGGTAATAGACGAGCATTATAGCCCGAATAAAGACCAGGCTATAGGTGTTTTATAACACACCACATGCTCATGTTGTATTGTTATATAGTTTTTAATGTGTTTTGATATGTTGCATTGCAACCATCCATAGTGACGAGTTTACTGGGCGATGTTTCCACAGCGGTTTCAGTTGTACTTGGTACCACTTTCTTTAAAAAACTATTTTAAGCATAGCTAGCGACATCCTCAGTTGCACTTTAATATTTTCCGTCGATGAGATGTTCAAGTTCCAACGCTGTTTAAATGTTTGAAAATGTTGGAAAATCTGTTTTAGAGAATGTGTCGTCACCTATCCCGGACGGACATCACGTTCTAGTCACCCGCCACTGTTGAATAGCTGCAGACGACACAACGGTCACGTGACGGGCACTTTTCCAAATTTGGTCAGAACTTTTTTCCCTAGGGAAATAGCTTTTCAAAAAATGCCCTCTGACGTCACATTTGTCGATCCGGTGGGGACTAGACGTATCTATTATCTCGTCACGTGACGTATTGTGGCGAATCGCGACACGGAATGAGCATGTGGTGTGTTATAATTAGAATTATTACACAATTTGTTCTCTTTCGTTTCATAAAATACTACTTAAACGTGTTTAACCCCTTGACTACCTATGGCGCCGGATATATCCGGCGCCATATTGAATTACCATATACCTTGACTGCCGGAAATATCCGGCACAGTTAAATAGACGTATTTGCTTCGTTTTTTTCGCTAAAAATCCCGTAATTTCGGCGTCGGCATGCAGCGCGACTACGATTGATGTATTCCGATATGGCCTGAATGTGATTGCGCCCCCGTACGTCCGAGTATGGCCAAAATCCGGAAGCAAATGTCGTGACCCATGACCTCGACCCTGAGAGGTCAGGCTGATCACAGAAGTGTCACGCTGATTGTTTAAAGTTTTCAGAAGTACGGACGATCGCGAAGATGTTTATGGTTTGTTTTTTTAATGAAATGAAATGTTTATTTATTGAAAACAAATGATTTATATGTAAATATGTTCTATTAACAGCAATATTCGTGAATGAAACTAGAGGAAATACAATTTTTTACTATAAGCCAGTGAAATTTTATAGCAGCCATATTATCAATATGACTGGTCACATGACTGGTCATGTGTTTGGTCATGTGATATGTTGTTCCGTAAAATGTATTTTTAAATATTGTGAATTATTTTTTGATAAATCATAACCATTTTAGATGCAGGTTTCTGCAAGGAAGACATACAGCAGGTGTTTACAAATATAAAATGTGTTGATTTTCAAATACAGAATCACGTCAGATGCTGATGTTTGTGGTTTATTTACTCTGCCTTTTGTGATAAAATCTTAAATAGGTACATCTATAAAATAAAGTAAAGGGTAGTTATTATTATTACATATATGTAAAGACAATGCCATGAAAATTGCAACTGTATTCAATTTGCGTCATTTTATGGAACAAAACGATTCAAAATACGTCCTGATGCTTCAAATATTCATATTCTTTGCCAACTCTGGTCACATGATGTGTCATGTGATCAGTCACGTGACCTGGAAATCCAAAATTATGTATGAGAAAGTGGGAAATTTCATGCTGATTCAGAAAATATATGATTTATTGGTACTTACGTAATTTTTACTCTAAGCAGTGATCATACAATGACCACACCCATGATTTTATCAATATTTACATAAGGGGCCTGGTATATAGGAATACATTGGCCTTGGTAGTCAAGGGGTTAAGTACATGTGACAATATATACATATATTATATATATATATATATATATATATAATATATATATATATATATATATATATATATATATATATATATTTATATCATACATGCTGTGCCTGTATTGCCATTCTTCTATTGTTCAGACGGTACTGATATGAGCCCATATTTTAACTAGTTAAAATACGAATTATATTTTCACTGTAACCGAACTACTTACAGCGACGCGTACGCGTGACCTTCACTGTATGCATGACCTCCGTTGGTATATGCACATATAAAACAGCTGAGCGAATAAGACAAATGACAATCCGAAACGTCGTTATGATTATGGTCAAAATTCTGTTGTTTGCAGTCACTTCATGGGCATTGAATTTAGGCACAAGTACAGTTGTACCAAAAACATACAAACAAACATATTGAAAATTTGTATAATTTGTCGACACCTGTCGATTCATGGCCCGTGCACAGTGTACGGTGTAGTGTTTTCGTGTCGTCTACGCTGCTGAAGATTACGAAATGGATGTATGATTACACGTAATGATATCGGTTGACTGAGCATCATGATAGAATCGCTTTATGACAAGTTTCCTGTTGATGAGCTTAAAGTATCTTGGCGGTGAATTACATCGTTTACAGTCGTAAATGAGCCACCAACCGCACTGAAATTACTCGCGACAGACAAGGTTGAAGGTGCACATGATATTTCCGATTTGTACCTGTCAGTGCACAGGTCATGATCATGTCTGGTGGCACCGATGCGGTGCGGGTTTCAGATACAATGTACCATCAAGGGAAAGTCAAACTTTCGCTTAGGTTGTTAAAGGAAGTTTAGTTCTTTTTAGGCAAACCAGGAACAAAAATATACGAGCAGACGACGGAAATACCTTTGAAATGTTTTATTCGTACAGCAACAAAATCACGAACGAGTTACGACACTACAGCTTACAGTGTACTCACTTCATGTTTTCACTTATCCGCGTACTGAGATGGTAAATTCAGCATATTTGACGTCTGGGAACATGTACAATTCTTCGAGATAAACTGACTGGTACGGGTATTATATCCACTGTATGTGCATTCATAGATGTCGCAGAGCTGCTTGCTCTCTGTGCTCTCAGCTGTTCATACTCGATAGAGTTTAAGCGTGGCGCGAGTATTTTGACCCGATTTTGGCGGCCTCATAACTTTCATGCAGGAATGAGGTTATGTATCAAAACACGAAAACACACCCATTTTACAAACTCCCGCCTATGTTTTACATCCACCGTCATTTTAAACTAAAAATAAATCTTCTTCAAATTGTGAAAACCTGTGTCGACATCGTAATATCTAAATTGTTTGCTTTAAAAGTGCTCCATAAACCCTCCGTTGAAGTGGAATGGCCCAATAGCGGAATAATATCAAGAAGTGATACGGTTGTCATCACTCCTTAGCAACCAACTTTTTATAAGTACAGCCTGGAGGAAGCAAGGTCGATTTCAAGTTGATTTCGTCGCTAATTTCGGAGCGTCTCTAGGAAAACAGTCATAACCAAAGCATGCATGTATGATAAAGGGGTTATTACACGAAGTTAGGGCGATACCGCATCGTATTCTCGTGATGTGTCCGTATTTTGACTCGTTGCTGCGCAACTCGTCAAAATACGGACACATCACTCGAATACGACGCGGTATCGCCCAAACTTCGTGTAATAACCCCTAAATATATATATATATATATATATATATATATATATATATATATATATATATATATATATATATATATATATATATTAGCGGACAATTCATCACAATACTAGCGTCAAGCAATGGTGCTTTATTTCTGTTTCATACCGATATCTTTTAGAAAACAGGATATTTTGAAATCGATTTATTAAAGATTCGCAGCTTTTAGGGCTTTGAAGCAGTGTGACTTTCTCTTTTCTTACATTTTGGGCAAAAATGAAAATCTACGTCGTTATCTGATGCGTTTAATTGCCTATTTGGCCAGAGCAAGGAATGGTAAATTACTAATTAGCGGGCTTATCACCTTATTAACTTTGACAAAATCAACAACGAATGCATGAAGAAGGTATAGCTTAGCTACTGCTAAGGAATTAACAGACTCAGGGCCTTTGCTGCATCATTTTTTGAGCTCTCATACCGGTATATAGTCATACTGGCAAATTCCTCCCAAACATGAAAGGTGAACACGCGGGCATTCTGCGATGGACGCTTGCAACTTTACCTTGCTTCAGGCCCCTCGCTAATCTTGGCCCCGCTGCACATGTACACCCTACATGACTTAGCCCGCGTTCAAAATAGTGACCGGGGGAGGAGGGGGGGGCAGGGGGAATTCAGTGAGGGAATTCGAAAATTCTGGGGGTAGTCGAGGGGACTTGAAAGTTTTGCTCTGCCTTGGGGGGGGGGGGGCTGAAAATATTTCGTCTACCAACGTTTTGAAGTCATCCAATGGTCCTAATGTTAGTAATAATTAGACAAAATTTATAACTGTTTTCGCATTTTCTGAATTTAATGTCCCTCTAATATCTCTCTCTCTCTCTAAAAAGTGTGAATGCCATTATCTTTTTAACAGCATGTTGGACTTGATACGGGGCAGTAGCTGCATTTGTTGATAATTTTTCAATAATTCTATGCAAAGTATCAAATATAGGTTCTTGGTGTCTCTCTACAGCTTGCTGACAAAACACAATATTCAGTTTGTCAACAAAGCTCGTTTGTCTAAATATTGGTGATAATTGAATTAGAGTTCAGACTGAAAGTTATTTGTCAATGATACAAATGCATGGTGCACGTAGCCTGTGTTGGAAAGCTGAATACTGGACAGCTCAACATTCTATAGGGAGTAGAACACGAACTCACCAAAAAGAATTACTGAAAAAAATATTGTCAAAATACATAGTTAATATAGCTACTGCCCTGATACTGCCAGAGGCTGTGTCACTGTCAATGCGTGCCGGCAGTGACAGTGATAGTTCTGACTCTTATGTAGTTTAAGAAGAGTTTTGGGAAAAAACTGCCAATAGTTTACAAGCTAGACTCCCATGTATTATTATTGTAATATTTCTTCGGTGAAGCACTATATCAACCACATCTTGCTTTCTCTTATATGGCGACCATCCCGCAATTGTACGACCCTTCACAATCGCTTGCATGATAAGTTGCGACAGCCCCTTCAAAAACGCCAGCCCTCCCCTGTAATATATGTCGCTAACTTACATAACAATTTAATCAATTGTTATATAAATTAGCTGATGCTGGTTCAGTTATTCGTTGGGAGAGTACTGCATTGAATGAGGGAAGGGTCAAGTTTTACAATGTCGGACAAGGGGTAGGGTCACATTTTACATTACAAGTACGCCCGGAATTTCGCGGCCCACCCATCCTGTAATTACTGAAGGCTCTCAAAACAGTTCTCATCTGAATTCATGATTAGTCATTCAACAAACATCTCTTTGCCTGCGATCGCTCTTTACCATAAGGGAGCTAGGAACGGAGCTGATATCGCAATGTAATACGGAAAGCATTGTGCAATATCTTGGCCCATGCTCACGGTGTTTTGAATGTCGTTACAAAAGGCTTTGCTAGGTCTGCATAGTTTTCCCTGCTTGATGAACGTTAGTTTTGTATTTGCAGGTAAATTTGTGAAACCAACAAATTTGTCGTGTTTTATTTGAAAGGATGAAAGTGTGGCATCTATTTTGAGCTATCAGTTCCCATCATGTGTGACGCATAGATATGTTCACTTACACATACCTAGTAATAAACTCGACTCTCGCCTGCTTCACGTACGAAACGAAACGCCTTGCGATTATTCTTTCCGGATATAAAACATATATTTTATTTTGCCTTTTGGATTCATAGATTTAAGCATTGTATAACAATAATTTAACGATAATATAACTTAGTTTATGAGCCAAAATGATATGCAATATTTCATTTTGTTTGCGTCTGTCCCTAACCGACGATTTCTCTAAGAATCAATGTTTTTTGCCTATTATATGTGTTAACAAACCAACGATTAGGAAGATCAATTATACTGTCACTGATCAATATGTTTTCTGAACCATTTAGTGGACACGTAGTTTAAAACAAGATGTCAAATTTCCACTTTTTGAATATTTGAATTTCAAAAATGGAAGAGAGGGTTGACAGGATTGAAGGTAATCACTGCATGTAATGTCGATCGGTTTCTTTACATTTCACCACAGAATGGGCAAACTCTCCTCCACGTACTTCTTGCATTTTACTCAATTTGATATTATTTTTAGGAAAGGGATAAATTTCAATTTTTTATTCTTATTTCACCCTCTGTGCTCCATCAATCCAATAACACATCAGTTAGTACCATTGGGTACCAAATAATACACAATGGTACGCGCATTTAACTATCATACTAGAGTGTTGGAGACTGGTCACGTCCCGGTGAAGCCCCGCTCAGGGAAACTTTCACAAGTCTATATCAGTGTTTTCAACCCGTTAAGTGCTGACAATTTGATGAGATATAATTTACAGTCAATCAATAACAAAAACATCACACAGAGACTCACAGAACAACAAAACCATCCAGTAGACAGTAAGCTCTAAAATGGAGAACCAGTAGATTATAGTAGATTGACATACTGCGGTGGTTGATTTTAAAAATGGTTGTGAATGTCAACTTTACACTTCCTCAATATTACACCGTTAACAATGAAGAGAAAGGGAGAGACTAGTGCTACACCCGTGATGTATTCCGGAAAATAGTTCCACATTCTTTAAATTTATGTATCGTAAATTGTCTTTTTGAAAACCTTGTTGGTTCTGCTATGTCTATGATGTTTACTGCTACTGTAATTTTTATGTTAATATCTATTCTATATTGACGTCTCATAAACTATTTTTAAATCTGAGAATTGAGTAACAAAGTGTATAGTAAAATGTTTTCATTATAATTCTTCGGTCATAATATTATAATGTAGTTGTCTTTCAGAGCAGTATGTTTATGCCAGGATAGGAAAGGATAAATAATTTATGTAGCACTTTATTTCTATCAGAATATGTGCAACGGTTCAATACAAAGATGTTTGAGATACTCAGTACAAAATAAAATTAGTCTGACCAAATTATATAACAATCCAGTACAAGTATCATCCGCAACAGATTATTGAAAATTCTTACCACCTAGATAATTGTGAAAGATTTATATTGATATTGCAATTTATTTGAATTTTCTCCTAAATTTATTAATAGTGAAATAATTTCAATCATAAACAGTAATATATGTGTCCGTTCAAGTTGACATTCATTCATTCATTCATTCGTTCATTCATTCGTTCGTTTAAGGTTCATTCATTTATCTTAATTCATTCCATTCCACATTCATTCCATTCAACAATCCAATATTGCATATCTTTGTTACTAAAGCCGTGGCATTCTTTGATCCTTTCGTTTGTGAAGATTGATGCACATGCCTGGATTGCGTAGTCATCGTAAATTAATAAATACTATCTCGACTGGATCCACTTCTTTACAATTACCTATTTAAACAACACCCATGATGTTGGTTAAGTCGTTTTCAAAATAATGGTAGATGTTTGACCAACCTAATAATAACAGCTCACAGTTACCTAAATGACAGAGTCATTCTGCCGGAATCATGATTACCTAATCGTTTTTGTATTTAACAGAGGGTCTTTTTTCTTATTGATTCTAATGTTAGTTTTAATTCTTGTACGCTCGCTGTTTTATCAAAAGAGGTCTTATATGGACAGTCAAACAATCATTCCACTGGTTGGATATAAGATTATGTTAAATTCAACCAATATAAAAGTAAATTCTCCATGGAATTCCAACTATACAGTAAAATAAATTAAACGCCTGAAATGACAATCCTTATCTTAACATTATAAATTTATGTACACATATTCACCCAGTCATTTGTTAGTAGAATTCACGGGGTCACTGATACTTCAAGTTCCCTTAAGACACTTACAGGCTGTTTTACTAAAGCGATCGATAACAAAAACACCCCGCTGCATTGTTCTGAGAGGTTCGGTGTATGCTGCTATACGTTATTTGCGTTTCTTAGGCTGCATTCTGAATCTTCTATATTGTTCCATTGTGGTGATAATACTCTAACACGTCTTCAAATCGATGTTAAAACCGTTATTTCTTTTCTAAGATATATATCGAAAAGTTTGTATTCGAGTATTCCTCACTCCTTCTAATTCCGTGTATTATTTCGTCGAATTCAGTTCTCCTTGTCGGCACTGTTGTTTATTACAAGTTCTCCGCCTTCATCCAGTTTACTCTTCAGCTGTCACATTCTCTTACTTTTCATCTGACCAGTGTTGAAATCCCACAACGTTTGTGTAGCGTAGCGCTACACAAACGTTGTGGGATTTCAACAAGCGTATGGCTTTGTCATTTTGTCCACCTTTGAACTCGACTGACCCCAAAAAGTCAATGTTTTCGCTGGCTGTTTCTCTTATTTCTTACTCACTGTGACTACATAAAGTTCTCCTTTCTAAATCCATTCATGCATATATGTATTCGTACATACTTCATAATCATTCTTGGTTATCGTAATTTTCATCTTTGTGCATTTGCCACCAACATGACGTATGTCCCTTTGTATGCAAACTGACTCATTACGATCCTGTTGTTTGAATTGAATCGTTTACTTATGTCTGTGACCCCTTAGCACATTAACATTTTGTGTGAGTTAAACTGCTTTTTTCGTAACATTATCGAAAGCTCTGGCTGTCGGGTAACACTATAAGTCATTTACTGTATATATAATGGTCGTTTTAATGCCTTGCACTACTAGTATTTATGTTTATGCCACATCAAACATTCTACTACAATACGATACATGTCCCTAAACTTCATATAATTATTCAACCGAAACGGTATTAAGCGAGGCTTTTAGATTATGGGTTTTGAGTTGACCAAACTTTTTCAGTATAGTCTTTATCCCTCGGAAACCTATAATCTCCATTGTAAAGTGATTTATCTCTACGTCTAATGAAATTGCAGCCTGAACAGTTAATTTGGTTGATACACATTTGGTAACATAAAGTCAAAATCCGACATGATTTTGTTACGTGGGAAAACAACGGTGAAGTTAGCAAATTTTTATAAAATAAAAGTAAAGTGAATAAAACTAGTCACTAAGTCAAGGGATAAAGTACGAGCTGTAAACGTTTACATGCTACTTTTCTCAGCTGGGACGCTAAAAAGCTCCACAGTTGAGGAAGACGCTGAGACAGAGTGAGCAGTTCTTTGGTTTGCTCGCAGGCTTGATGTTGCACAAAGTCCACGGAATTAAGCCAGCGTTGTTGTGAAGGTCTTGAAAGGTCTTGGAATTAACACTGCTAGAGTTTCCAAAGTCTTGAAGTAACAAGTCAGAGACAAAATCTCAAATGTCTTGCTGAAAAATGTGCCGCCCCAGTATTTATACTTAAATGTTATATAAGAGAATATAAAACAATTTAGAACTATTGATATGCTAGGTATTGTTCTAAAATATCTACACTTTTAATAAACACGACTGATTGAATTCCCATAAGGTTCCAAACATGACAAATTTAATTCAAGGTCATGAAGGACAGTGATCTAAAAACTGTTATTGACTAACCAGTCGTATCGTATCGTATCGTATATTCATTTCATCAGATGACCAAAAAATAACAAATAAAAAGAAGTCATAGTCAAAAAGTCGACAATCTGATGAGGTCACGAAAATATCTCTGATCTGAACTAGTCTAGTTCAATGCCGGAGGAAATAGTACATCATAAGTACATCATTCGTTCTGCAAAAATCTAAATCTTTGAATCTTTAATTCTTACAGGATGGTGAAACAGCGGCTTCTATTGCCGGAAGGAACGCTTCTAAGATAAAAAAATATAAAAATATAGCGATAATATTCCTGGAGCATCACTATGACAGCGACACCGTTACAAAGGCAAGTCAATTACTTTGCTAAAAATAAGCTCTAAGACTAGAAGAAATATAAACATAAAGAAAGACACAATCTAACATTGCTGCTGTGTTAATAAACATATTTTATATTACTGGGTGAGAATAGAATAAACTTTTATCTAACCTAAAAGAAGTCTTGATTAAAAAAAAGAAGTTTGAGTGATCTATATTTTAGTTGAAGTCTAAAACCTCAAATGTTCTGCGCAGAAGCCTTTCGTCAATGGATAAGGAAATCCAGGCTGGATTGATCGTAAACATTGCATGGTCACTAAAGACTTCAATCATTTTATGTATGAATGATTTATGATATTTTTATGTCCTCTTTTTACTACTTCATTTCAGGCTGTCCTGAATACTATCTATGACAGAGAAATCAAGGTTGAGTTGTCCAATCATCTTAAGGTAACCACTTTGAGATGTCAAAAACCAAGTCTTCAAATACCATCAACTATAAGTTTATTATGACGTTTTAGAACTGTCAAACTTTTGTATGAATTTTATTTAGGTAATATCTGTAGATACTGACATGTATAACAGAGTTATAGCCACAAATAACCAACTTATTTGATTTCACTTTTTTTCATAAATGTCTTGTTTCGTATGCGTCTATTGACAATAGCTCGTTTCATGGGCTTCGGAAGCGGGACGTTAGTTGACGATGGATAATCATACTAAGATTTCGAAGACATTCAATAGCATTGTTTATCTAAATATTAACTTGTTAAAGATGTTTGGTGTTTTGTGTGCATATGTTGAATATAAAAGCTTATGTTTACCATATATTTACTCTCGTGTCTTAGATGTATCGCCGACAGCAAGACTTTAAGACTCTTATGAACGAACCAGGTGAAAAACGCAATATCATGAAAATTTGTTTGTGTGGATACGGTGGTAATGGAAAGACAACTCTCAAACATGCATTACAGCGGGTAAGTGAAAAACTGTATTTGAATACAGAACATCCACTTAAGTAAGCCGAATGGTTAATTATAATGCTATTTAATTATAGTTATTCTTAAAGGGCCTAGTTTAATACTTGGTATGTTCGTGGATGCTTAGCCTAGTGACTCTCAATGAAGATTTATTATTCACACGCAGATAATACATAATTCCCTTCACGTTCATCTCATATCATAATTGACACTCCTTTTAAAAGGTACAACGATGTTTGATTTAAACACCGAATTTTATCAAGAAAGTCTTACATCATGACCTTGTTTTCAAGCATTGAGGTAGTGTGCTCCTCGATATTGAAAGACTTAAACATTTGCTGAAACTTTCTGTTTGGGGACTTTAAACCATTCCCTTTTAAATCATAATTAAAACCTTGGCGTAAAGGTGCAGGACTTGTACTAGAGACACAACATACACAACATTTAAGAACACTTTAAAATCAAAATGACTATCATCCCTTTAAATTATTGATTTTCACAAAATTAAAGGGTGAATGTATTATTTACTCCATGGGCGTCAAAATTAGCCTTTAAAACACAATTCTTAAACTTTGAAAGTCTTATCATATGAGTCGGAGACGCATGTTACTTCAGAAGTACGGATATGTCAGGGAAAATTGAACTGGAATGATCACATTTCCGTCTAAATATTCATACCTAACGATGCGAGCTCGTTTGAGGAAAAATGTTTTCCGACCTTAATATATAGTAGAGATGTACATAATCGAGCAATAAAAACATATACTCTCACAAACTATAGGCAAAACGCATGCAAGCAATATCAATCAGCTGGCTAATAAATTTGACATTTTAAGGCAATAGTAAATTACAGAACATATTTTGTCATGGCTATCGAATTTGTGTTGATAGAGCTTCATCGATGCAAAACTCTTTCAACGGTCAAAAGAGAAAGCACCAGCTTCAGAGAAGGAAGATTATGAACCAACCCCTGGCATAGACATGGCCACGGTTAACATTCCAAAGGCTGGAAAATTCGGCGTCTGGGACTTTGCAGGACAAACAGAATATTATGTCACCCACAACATGTTCCTCTCAGCGGAAAATTCCATCTTCACTATTGTCTTTAGGATCACCGATGAACCCGACAAACAAAAGAAAGAGGTGAGCACTGACCAGCTAAAGACCGGTCATTAAATAAATATTTTTGCTAATAATAAATGTTTTCAGTTCTTTTTGGTGGACATGGTAATTGTGTGTTTGCTTTCTTTAAATTTATTTTAAGAATCGATGTAATGTTTACCCAGGTAAGACATTAAACGATTTTGTTACAGAGTAGATTTTTAACTGATACTTTAAACGTAAGCCAATTTATTAACTTGTATGTTTTTTTAGTGATTGTACAACACTAACGGCCGTTTGGCATGCCAGTGTTATGCACCGGCTACAGCTAGGTTGACGTTGATCTAAAGTCGCATTTTCGCTGCACATGTGCATTTTACTTGACATTCGGAACCGGTTCGCAATACAATTAGATAATCTACCAAATCAGAAGGCAAATTAAATAACGTCTTGTCATTCACAAAATTCGTACTACCGCTATTTTTTAAAAACCTTGGGCCTTTTAAAGAGATTTAAATAGTTAGTGGCTGATTTCGTGTTATTGGTATATTTCTCATGCTGTCTTATAAAAATTTTGCTTACTATATTTTGTTCTATGAATACCATATAAAAACATTACAATACCGACATTATCAATAATAATAGCAATTGGCCGAAGATGTTTCTTAAAACAAATCATTGTTTTACGAGCTTTAATGAACACTTTCTAGTTTTAAAAAGCATTTATACGCTATAATGTCTGATGATCTGTGACCGTATGATATTTCGTATGAAAGCACGTAAAGTCATTCTTACATAAAAAAATAGTTGTTTTACTGAACGAACGGAAACATTGTTTTATTCATTTCCAAACATACCGTGGGTCCCATTTCTGATTCTTGTTAACGTCTGATAGACACTTTTTCAATTTGATCTGAAAGTTTAATAATTATTTTATTCATCATTTTCCTTCATTGTGAGTCAACTCATTATCATATCTTAGTACTGTTTGACGTTGGCCACAGATATGCAACTATATTCGGATTCAGGCACAGGTATAAAGATAAAAATCCAAGAAACCATACATCGCTGCATTTGTTTAGTTGTTAGATGTTTTATCAATGACAGCACACGATTGATACGATTTATTTTCACAATGTGAAGATTTTCAGTGACGAGAAGAAAAACTCATGTTTTAGGGAAAAATTACCTATAGCATTTATATTGCAAAACAAATTATTACATATGTACCACAGTTTACTTGGTGCATCGAAGCGCGCTCGTACTACCGGTATTTGCACTGCAGTGCAAATACCAAAAACATTATTCCATACCTACATGCAAATGAATAGAACAGCGCATGATCCTTGTCTTTCAATGTGTGTCGCGTAAACTATTTAAAATGTGTTCTGTTGTGTTTTTTAGTCCCTTTGTTTTCTCGATAAAATAAACAGGGGGAAACATTATGTTATAATAACAAAACCCCATGGCGAGCGAGCAAGCTTGCCGTACCTAGGGTATTTGCACTCGTGTTTGCGTTGAATCCGGCTGTCCTTTCTCTCGCTGCGAGACCGCCGGATCCCCCGCAAACACTCGTGCAAATATCGCTTGTACGGCGCGCTTGCACTCTCTCGCTATAGGGTTCTGTCATACTACCACATACAGCAATTGGCTTGGAACCTGCATCTGAAGTAAAAAGTTCATTAAGAGGTGAAAATACGTGCAACAAATGATTTGAGCCTACGAGGATATTGTCATAGTCCTTCAATGGCTAAAAAAAGTATTCAAACGTGTACGATGTTCTAAACGATAACATGAAAAACATTTTAAAAGTATTAATTGCACTGCTCACTCCCTGCCAGAAGCGTGCAAGTCTCAGGCAATCGCAAAACACATTTTTCTGTGTTTTTCGCAATGCCGCAAAGTCTACACAGATAACTATCTGACTTTTGTTCTATTTATAAAATTTTTCATGATTTGGCAGCATTGTATGTAAACATTTATACATGAAGACGGAATGGCGTCGTTCTCTTGCTAAACTGACAGTTCTAGAAATCCAATTTTTTCTTACAGTGACATTCAAATTGATCTTTCTATTCCACATTTTTATAAATCTTAGGCTGAACAAATTTTATTTAATTAAACATAATGTTTAACCTTAATTTTTTTCAACTAGACTAAGCTGATCACTATCTTCTTACAGTCGAACTAAAGCTGTTGGTTAAAACTCGTTCAAATGTTGTCTATGTTCAATTTTAGCAAAATTGCAGAAATTGCTTTCCAATGAATCGAATCAATTGAAACAACTCTGTGATCCAGATAACATGTATAGCATGTTTCTCATAAAGTGACTCTATGCACAATTCCTGAATTAGTTCAATGTCGAGAGAATGACGTTTCAGCCATAAATGTTATGTGTTTGTTACAACACAAAATGTAATTCAGAATAGACTCTGTGTCGTTAGCTGGATTTTTTTACCACCATACCCATGCCAGGCAAGTATAACATGTCTGTAAAACTTTGGCAAAGAAAGAAAACACTAACAATGCCTTATCTCGGTAAAATTCATGCAAAATATTACATCACCTACACCACCTTTATAACAGTAGTGAAAAGGTGTTATTTTTCATGAAGGTAATTGAAAATATACAGTTTCTGAAACTAAACGATTATCCCAGGATGCTTTTAACGCTTTATCCTGGCAGAACACATCAGGTGCATTAATGCCAGCTTTGGAATAATCGCCAAAATAGTGCATCGCTTGACTCTATATCACTTTTAGATCCCCAAATAAAGAATGCAAACAATCTTTGAAGTTTGATAAGTACATAGTGGGAATCAATACAAAGATTGGGAATATAGGTAAGTTTTGAAGAGGCTAAAACTTTCAGCAAGATGACTTTTCCATAGAGTGTTACGTTTCGTGCAGACGACATGTTTAAAAAGGTTTCAATTGAGGCAAGTTTTGCTTCAGATTAAGTTTTCGAGCAAAGTCAATGTCGTTATGATTATGTACACCAAAAGACTCCAATGGCTTAACAGGCCAACTGATATCGCCTTTTTTTCTGTTTCCTCTTGCACCACTTTCCCACATAAAGACCTCCGGTTTTCCTATTATTTAAAACTGGACCTGCGACTCTACTGAATCCATTTACAATATACATTGGTTCTAAGATGGACTCTTCATTTGAAATAAAAATTATAGTATTGTCATCTGCCACTTGACAAAGTCTTATTTCCCTTTCGAGAATATTTCCAACATTTTCGTTGACATATTGCATTTCTTTATCTGTTCTTATTTGAATAACAAGGATTTCTACAGCTAATAAAATTAACAGAGCTGACAATGGACATTCTTGTCTGATGCCCTGCTTGAGTTGACATTTCTCAGACATCCATCCACTATTGATCACAGATGCTGTACAGTTGGAATAAATAGTTTTTATCCGAGACCGAACTTTTCTAGGACCTTAATTAAGAAGTTCCTTTGGACACTGTCTAAAGCTTAACAGAAGTTTAGAAAAAAAGAATAGCTCTGGGCAAATTCTCCACTTTAGCCTATGAAATGACATCATAAATCAACCTTATACTTTCTCCAATAACTCTATTCTTTATATGGGCAGTTTGATTCCTGTTAATTATGTTGTTCAGCACTGATTGAAGACGTTCCGTAAGAATGCACGCAACGTAATGTCAGTGTTCAGTAAACTAATTGGTCTCCAATTACTCAAGTCCCTATGCTCTCCTTTCTTGTACAGCAATCCAAAAACAGCAAAGGAGTGTGATGAAGGTTCCAAGACAAGAAACTGACCTTTTTCATCCAACAATTCTATTGTGGTTAATAAGCTCAGAAACCCCGTAAAGCCTATATAAAGAGGAACATTTTGGTAACCATAATGTCAGCATTATTTTCATAACAGATAATTTGCATAGCCTTTCAAAAATTGGTTTTCAATAATTCAAAATATCGGACTTAAACTTTCTGGAATGCAAACTGTCACGCCGCTTACCAAAAATGTGTCTCAGATTTCTTATATCTTGCATTTTTGATCTCATTAAATCAAAAAGTGTTAAATTCACCACTCTGTAAGTTTTTCTGTCATACGAATTGTTTTAAAAAGTCATAAAAATTCTGAGACACACATTGGAAGATCCTTAGGACAGCCTGCACTTGCACAAATTTCAGCCACATATCTCAAAGCATTGAAACAAAAGAAAGGGAAAATAGATTTTTGAAAGGCTATGCAAATTACCTGTCACCTGATAGTTATTTCAACAACGGTGACAATATGGTAACCAAAAATATTTCCCTATATAAAGGCGTTCCTAAAATATATGATTTATGGAGGTTCTGAGCACATTAACGATTATAGAATCGTTAACTTAAAAAAAGTCAATTACTTGTCTTGGACCCTTAGGATAGCATTCCCTGTCAGTCATTCTTGGATTGAACCATTAAGAGTTTCACCAGTACATCCTAGAGAATTCCAATAAAAATTCAGATGGTACACCATCATACCCTGGGGTTTTCCCTATTTTCAATGCTAGCTCTTTTACACTCTTCATTTGTTATTGCCATATCCAAATTATATTTTGTTCTCTTCCAAGAGGATACTACCTACACATAGCTCATTTAAATAAGCATCAATCTCATCATCTCAAACATTTTCGGAAGAATACAAAAGAGAGTAAAAACTGTGCACACATTTCAAAATGTCATCATGATATGAAACGACATTGTCACCAGACTTTAGCTTAGTGTTAGTTAGTGTTAGTGTGTTTGGTGACATTATGCGTTTCGAGATTCAGAATATATTTTGTTGATCTTCCCCCTTTAACATACCAATTTGCATGGGAACGAATTCTAGCACATTTGGATTTTTTCCGGTAAATCTATTCAATCTTAGACAGTAGAGAAAATACTGTATATGCTTTAATTATTCTTCACTCTCTCGTAACCAGTCTGGACGTTGGGGTAAAGTTACTGGTCTATTCTTTTATCTACAATCTCAAATTCCTGTTCTAAATACCTCGATTTAGCTGTTTCTTTTGCAGCCTTCTCATTCGAATAGCATATTGTAAATTAACGTTTAACGCAAAGGAACGACACGGAGACAGGCCGAAATCCAATTTGGCCAAAATCCTGGGTTATGCATGTACTGCCACAGCAGGGGCGACAAGGTGTCATGGCGGCCTGGACGGCGGTACCGGACTCGGGTACAGTGCATCCGGCAACGTGCTACCAGTCGTCCTTTGCAGGCCCATGACAGTACCCCTCTGGAACTTTATGTAAAGCTATCAATATAGAGACATACAGTATTTTTTATTGTGAGCTGCTACCCTGCAGAGAGGCACTTTTTTCCTTTTTTGCGATGGGTGGGTGGGAATTTAATGGTGTGAACTTGGGCGTGGCAGAAGTTGAAATGGACTATATATAGGTTTGATCACACTGATATGCGCATGGGTAATGACTTGGAAATGGTGACGCAAATTGTTTAGATAACGGAAAATGAGGGCAGTTGGTAGATTAGGTTACATCTCAAGTACATCCAGCAAGTAGTAGGTGTAGGTGACGCATGGTGATCCATACGTGTCAAGGCTAAACCCTTCTCCCCGTGTCCCTCCAGACGTTAACAACGATTATAGCAAAGCCATAATTACCCATTAACGCAAAGGAACAACACAGAGACAAGTGTTTGGCCAAAATGCGGGGTTTTGAATATACTGCCACGGCGGGGGCGACGAGGCATCATAGCGGCCAGGACGGCAGTACCGTACTCTAGGTACCGTGCATCAGGCAATGTGCTACTGGTCGCCTGCTGCAGGCCAATGAAATTACCCCCCAAATTATGGCCAAACCGTGGGCATGCATTGCTGCGGTGTGGCAGCAATCCCGCCACCCCACCCCCATGGTGACTATGCGCCACTGGGAGATGTCTCATATTATATGTTATTGTTCCTAACGTTTCATGTCTCTACAGTTCATGTAGCGCCATTACAACGTTGGCATTGTCCATCGAGAACTGAGTCCTACGTTGAATTGTTGGCAAGTCGCGAGTACCTTCAGTACTACGTCAAGGGTCTCCCGCGGTGTCTTGATGTAGATCTGGTACGCGTCACTCCTTCATCTGCCCAGTGTCTTTATGAGCCAGTCAGGCAAGCTGGCTTTGGCAGTGGTTGTTGGCTGCACCACTGCGGAAGCTATGCGTCGCATACAGTTTAGCATCGGTAGTTCTGCCTGGGTAAGCAGTTCCCTTAGGCATTGGTTTAGTCTTTGTCGCGTGAGCCATGTGCCATCCGCGAATTGGAACGCCGGTTCCTCAGGGCACACGTATCCGCGGTTCCCGGTATACTTTCCAATAGGAGCGGACCGCACACACAGAGGTCCCGGTCGGAGCGATACGGATGGGTGTGCCCACGCGCGTACGGGTCAGTCTTCGATGACTTTATCCTGATTTCGATCACGTCCGTTAGCACAATGTCCTGGGCTAGTATGTGGCGTTTACGTCGATTTCCGTAGGTGTTCGCGCGGTGAACTCACTTACCCTCAGAAAGCCGTAGAATGCCAGTGTGAAGCTTGCCCATATCATGAGCTTGTCGTTGCTGCACATGTCGTCACGCTGACGCAGCAGAGGCGACGGAGCAGGTCAATTGTGATTGTTTGTCGTGGCGAGCGTACTTCTCCAATGCTTCTCCTGATCCCTTGCAGTGTCTGTTGCAGAAGACCATGCGTTGTTACGACGTCAGCATACCCGCATTCAACGCAGCGACGCATCGCCCCAGCTAGGTACACCTTTATGGTTCAGTATGCTAGCCCTCGGTTTGCCAGGTTTATAATGAAGAGTATGGCTGTCCTGGCTGTGATAGATAAGGCCCCAAGTCCGTGTGATAAGCAGAAATCCATGTAGCAATTTTGTCCTACCTGGTATGTGCGCCGCGTGTTCCCTGCCACACTGTTATTGATATAGGCAGTTGCTAGTTCCGTCAGTTGTTGTGTAGCAAGCGGCGTGGACATAGTCGCGTTGGTACAGGTGTGGAGCCGGTATCTGCTTCGGGCACCAGTGCTCTGAATCTCTCCGTCTGTAAACGAGAAAGTGCATCAGCAATTGAGCTATCAATTCCACTGACATGGGCAATCATGACATGGAAATTTCCTTTGGCTGCCTCATAAAAGATGATCCTTACTCCTTTCATGATGTCCGGGCATCTCATTGTGCCTTTTTTCCAGATGTACACAACAGTTTGATTGTCACAATGAAACAGCACTCGGCGGCCATGCCAGCGATGCCCCCAAATTGAACAGGCAACTAATATTGGGTACATCTCTTTCCATTCAATTGAGGCTTGGAGAGAGGCCATGCAATGGTGAACCAGTGACCCCTTGTGGTAGCCACCAGAGCCGAGGAGGTGCCAGTCGGCCTTCCATACCGGGCACAGTCGGAATGTGTGTTTAATGTCCACTTTTGTGATGAGTGCACCTTGGCCAAGTCTCTGTAATATCACGACGGCATCGTCCACGTGGGAGTAGGTGAGGGTATAGTCGTCCTTATTGATGTAGTGGTTGACACTATCATTCCTTGGTTGGGATAATTCCATGATTATGCGGTGGCTGCCTAATTTTTTAGGCCAAAGTCCAAGCGAGTTTACGACGAAGTTTGGCAGAGGTGGCACGGCAAACGGCCAATTGTGTGGCCGAGGTGCAGTTCTTTTGTTATGGCGGTGGTGACAGCATCGGGTCAGTCGTCATGGCAGCCTGGATGGCGGTACCGGACTCCGGGTACCGTGCATCAGGCAACGTGCTATCGGTCGTCCACTGCAGGCCCATGACAGTACCCCCCCTGGAACTTTATTGTGTGTAAAGCTGTCAATATAGAGACATACAGTATTCTTTATGTGAGCTGCTACCCTGCAGCAAGCACTTTTTCTTCTCCTTTTTTTTTCTTTTTTTAGCGGAGGGTGGGTGGGAATTTAGTGATGTGATCTTGAGCGTGGCAAAAGTTGAAATGGACGATATAAAGTTTGATCACACTGATATACGCATGGATAATGACGTGGAAACGGTGACGCAAGTTGTTTAGATCATAGAAAATGAACTTATGTGTAAACAAGTCCGACTTTAGTGTATAGAGGGAAGATCAAAGCCAAACATGTTTTTCACAATATTTCTTCTTTGCTAGCTGTTTGTCTTAATGAAAAATTATCTTTATTTGTGTAGAGCGTGTCGTAAAAGCCATAAATGCTCTTCATTCACGGGACTGGAAAGCCACTGGCTCCTCTTTTAATAACTTACCTTCCTTCATTATTACTATTTTTCAATTAGTACTTCCTAGTATAGTTTATAAAAAAGAAACTGCGTTATGTTTTGGTGACACACTCTATTCATTCTCTCTACTTACTTTACTCCTACATCCCGCGCACAGTAAACTGTAGGAATTACAAACGACCTCAAAAGAGGGATAAAACTGCAGCATGTTAAAATGAATACAGTGAAATATTGGCCAACGAGCGGGAGATTCAATACTTGTTAAAAGGCAGAATATAAAAACTGCAACAAGTTAAAACAAATACAGTAAAATACTGACCGACCAGCGGGAAATAAAACACTTGTTAATCGCAGAGACTAAAAATACACAGACGTTTCGGGTGCAACCCTTCGTCACTACTAAAACTCGCTGGAGAAACGTGGAGACCCAAGAAATTAAAATAACCAATCAAACTACAGAACGATCAAACGCATTTAAATATTTATTCATTCCGGCTGGGGCCAGAGTGCCAA
Organism: Ptychodera flava; assembly: GCF_041260155.1. NCBI lineage: Eukaryota > Metazoa > Hemichordata > Enteropneusta > Ptychoderidae > Ptychodera > Ptychodera flava. The sequence goes on along the minus strand of NW_027248380.1, from coordinate 272,258 downwards.
ATTTAAAAATTGTGGCCTGTTCGAGTTTATGGCGGGTAGAGTCGGTTGTGGAAATAATATCACACACTGCCATGTCAGACCGACAGCGGTGGGGTGGCGTACAGAAATGTTTGGCCACCGAGTATGCAAGCTAGTTGTCGGTCATGGTGCGAAGACGTTCAGCCGAGCAATCGCCTAAGCGAAGCTTTGTTTCGTTAATATATAACATGCTGCAGCATTTGTATTTGATGCAGTGAAGGATATTAGCCGACGTATATGTAAACACGCCGGAAACATTGACTATACCACGCGGGCCTGAATGAAATTATTAGTTATAGTATGCGGGGGTGTGACACACTCCACGGCCACATGGTGACCTTTCAGGTCCGCAGTCACGATTAGGTAAACTGGAACGATTGAGCCGGTCTTTGATATTCCAGTCACGTCGAAATGCCGTGATGGGAGGTGCCGAAAAAATATGCTGTGTTAGGGGAGTGGATAAGATGGAAAAACTCGTCAAAGATGCAGATTCTATGATTAAAAGGATGGTATGTTTAACACAAGAGAAATGCAATCGCATTTAAAACGGGTGATTGGCATTAACGCATCCTCCTATCTTAGTGGTTCGACGCGCTGTTTGGCTTTGTCCACTACATAGCGGGGATAAGAACAGAAATGGTGGTGCTAGCGAAACATTTTTATGAAGCATAATGAGTCTGCAAAACGTTCCTGCAGTGTCTAAGTTGTAAAAACAAATAGATAATATATTTGCAAATGTTGAGATGTGAGATTCAACCCCTGATCATGATAGCAAAGTAGGGAAGTAGGGTATAACTGTTTCGATCGAACGTTCCTGTCGTGAAAACGGAACACATATTGCACACACTTCTCTATTCTATCGCACTAGCATAAAAGTAAAACATTTTCTCCTGAGGTATTGCTAACTTTTAACATTAATGAACATATTTTTCTGCCGCAGACATGTCTACAATAAGGAACTTCTCATTTTCTTCTAGTTTGACAGTTCTAGTAACGCCACTCATTGTCTACAAACAACTAAAATCCTTAAGAGATAGAAAAGTAAATGTCCTTTGCTTGAATTAATTTTATCTTCTACAAAACATTTATTAAAAGGTCATCTCTTGGCTCGCTTTCATCAAGGCCATTATTACGAAAAGTATGTCAGAAGGTCATCCTCAGCCAACTGTCATACTGGTAGCGAGTAGGGCAGATCAGTTGAAAATGGGAACCCACAAGCAAGGTTAGTAAAATAAACGTCTGCAAAACATAATGCACTTGTATAAAAACATAATTATCTTTCAAGCCAAATTCGTCAAGTTAACAATTGTTACAGGGAATCTTCTAATGTAATCATTGTTACTGGTAGGAGTAAAACTATGCAATCAGTTCTTTAAACGTTCAAATATCGCGCTGATAACTTAACAAACAATTACATGTTTTATCGATATTTTTTGACTTAAAATTTGATTTTTAGCTGACGCTATGTACAGAGAAATACATCTAGAAGCTAAGAAAATGTTTGGAAAATATCTGAGTATCCTCGACGAGATGTTCATACTGAATTGCCATGACTCACAACATAGAGATATGGACACTCTACGGGCATGTATTAAACATGCTAAGGTATGTATCGATAGCAATGCCATCGTAAACATTAAAATTGCAAGTAGAAATCATATTTTTGGCTCATGGATGACTAACAAACAAACGAACAAACAAACAAACAAACGAGCAAACAAACAAACCAAAAAAACAAAGACTTCAATAGACAAGCTGCTATCATTACCTCCCAGCATTGTTTAAACGACACATTGACTGAAATTGGCTTCTGATAACTGTCTAGTTGAATAAACTTGTGTGGCTTATTCCGAAAAAATGTTGCTGTTGATTACTTTCTCAAGACACTCTTGTAACTAATATTGGTTTATCATTCTATATTTGACATGTTCACTGAAATTGTAGAGAGAAGAATTTGTACCTAAACTATGTGGAAATATCATTAATATAAAAGGACGATGGATTGTTAGAAAATATCCAGTCATCAAATGGGATTCATATGTACAGAAAGTTAAAGAGATCGTGCCGCTTATCGATGACGAGCTACTGAAGAAAGCAACGAGATTCCTACAGTATCAAGGGGAGGTAAATTGTAACTATTGCAACGTTGAAATAATGTTCTTGATATGAAATGACATCATACATTCTGTTTTTGGAGTATTTAAAACGTCTTTACTGTCATGCAGGTCAGATCTTTGTATAACAAATATAAAGAAATATGAGGATAGACAGCCATGATATTGACAAGCCAGAAAATATGTTTTTAACACTTCTTGAAAAGTCATAATATTTAAAATAGTTATCATATAAACGTTGTACTTACGAGGTAAATATTGGTCAAAAGTTACAAATAATGGCCCTTTAGATGTAATCTAGTGTCAGGGAGATACCAGATTGTAATTTTAATACAACATGATTGGAACTAATTTGGGATAATTGGATGGTGAAGTAATGTCGCTTTAATCTACAAATGTAACCTCATCTTCTTCTTTTTACGTTACACACTTGTTTTATGAGTAATGTAAAGGTCCAATTATCCCAAATTACTTCCGATCCTATTATACCCAGTTTTCTCCATTGTCGACCGCTGCTTTACAGAAAATGAAAAGGAGAGCGCTCATGCTTGAAAACATAGGTATTATATAAAATATGTATTTGTATGATTTTATTCATTAGATACTGTACATCGAGAGCACTTTAACACGAGGTGGTGATATGATCGTATTGGACCCTCAATGGTTGTGCACCAGAGTCATTGGTCCGATGCTTGCTCCAGAAATATTTTTTCAGTACGCAAAACGACTCACCAAGAAGATAATGTACTCAAGAAGTGACGTTGAAGAAGTTTTCAAGGACCTTGCCGATATCAGCTCTTTAATAGATCTTCTGAAAGAATTTGAATTGCTATATGAGGTAACTATGGAGACAACTGAAGGCAAAGTTATACGGTACGTCATACCTGGCATGTTAGAAAATGATATGCCCGAGGATCAGTGGAAAGTGGATCGTACAAAGAACATCTACTACGGTAGAAGATTCCAATGCAGAGATGAGACAGATAGTTTCTCCCCTGGACTGTTTCCACGACTTCAAACCCGACTGGAGAGGCATTTTAGAGAAATGGATAGCCCTACAAAAGGTATTTGGAAAAATGGCATGAAGGTCTGCCGCAATGTAGAGGGTCTGATCTACATGACAAAAGGATGGAGAGCAATCCATCTCTGTGTACGGGCAAAGAAGGAAGACGACATCGGCGAATGCTACAAAATGCTTGAATTGGTTACAGATGACGTGTATGATGTCATAAATATCTGCTGCCCAGGTACCAATATCGACGTTCATATACTGAGTGCCGATTCTCTAAAAAATCACAGTGATCCTGAAAACGTCAGCTTCTACACCATAGGGGAGATCATAGAAGCAGAAAAGAAGTGTATGCGAGTGCTAGACGAAAGAAAAACGCAGCAAGAAGAAGCTGGTGAATTACTTTGCCTTGGGTATGATTCTGAAGTTCTTCGAAGCATTGGGTATCAAAGTGATGTCAAGTGGATGCTGCAAGATGCAGCTAAACAATTTTCTATCATTATGGATCGAAGGAGGGATTTTGAAGGTGATTACAGAATAATGGCTGACCTGATGGGTTTTGAACGGGCTGAAGTCGCATCCTGGGAAGAAAAGGACTCCAGAAAATCTATAACACAGCATATCTTATCAGAATGGTCAAAGCGATGGGCATTGCGTAAACAGGATGATGGCATATCATCTGAGGGTGATTATATCTATGAAAGTACTTTCACAAACCTGATGAAAATCCTTCGCCATAAGGATTGCTGTGTAGATATTGCAAGAGAAGAGATACAGAAGATGTTCAATAAACTCGGGATATCAACATCTTCCAAGGCTGTAACAGAGAAAAGTCGAACAAAGCCTGACATATACAGTGACGGCAATACATGATTTAAAATCGTTAAGCAGTAAACGGACAGTGGAATACATATTTCAACCATTTGTACGACAATGCTACTTTCCGCAATTTAGCACAATAATGTCTGAAACGATGGATGATTAGTGGACCCTTATGTAGTATCCTCTTCAAAAGAATTTGGAACACGAATACTGAGCAATCATTTATGAAATTAATATATGTAGCGACGAATTAAACAGCAAGAAAGAAAGCCGATTTTAGTAAAATTTTATAAACTGCGTGAGTTCCCCAATCAATTGAAAGAACATAGACATAATTGAAGTGAAGGATCTACTGTAATTTCTACTGGTAAAATCTGACGTACAGAACACTATCGGAAATGTGAAGGCGATTTTTCTCTATTTATTCCACCTGAATCGGCTTTGCTTAAAGTTACTGGAACCCAAAGGCACTATTAATGACCAGGTTTAGAATCCTTTTGTCTGTTTACGAGGACTTATGCTTTGTAGTCTGAGTAATTATCCGGTGATAGTGACTCTCACTTGAAAGGATGTATGGTCAGGTCAATTATGAAGAATGCGACATGTAGCTTTATTAGCACTTTATGCTTCTGACTTAAATATGTACGTCTTCATAGACAGATAAGAGCTAAACCAGACCTTGCTAAGCCCACTGTATCAATTAAATTCGACTATATAACTTCGAGAATTAGGTGCTTGTGTGGACAACTTCTTTAAATGCATTTGTTCAGCTTACTGTTATTCTTAAATCGATTAGTTGCAGTCGGAACGTTTACAACTACGTATCTTACTTATGATAAATGAGTCAGAATACACTTTGCTAGATATAAGGACAAGACGAGATAAACATGAAGTTTGCACGACAGATAATGTCAACCAGTTTTGACTCATAATATTTCTGACGATCAGTTACAATACAATATTATGCGAAACGTGATTGTTTAAATTGTACCACGTTTTGATGTACGGATGTTTCAAGTTACAATGATGTAATTTAGCCCTTTGTTGCTATTTTGGTAGATAAATGTATGTCAGCTTTAGTATTTTTTTTGTTTCTTATCTGTTGACATTCTAGAAGAAAAATCAAAATTTTGAGAGTTTTCCTCAACTCGTTTCAATATCTAACCCTGTGTTGCTTTTTGCCGGTAATTGAGTGCAAACTAAAGCATTTCACTATTTGTTATGTATTTTTCTTCGAGGGGAAAAATTTTGCTTTTTTCAGAGTTGTTTTGGTTTGGTTTCATTATGTAGACTTATGGACAGATACACAATTATATTATGCATAGCTACCATATGGTGACATGTAGAGTGTATGGTGCCCCCTTCATTTTATAATTTTTCAAATATCTTAAAATTTCGTCGACATTTGATATACGTGATACATCCTTAGTCAGCATCAAATTCATTTTGATTATGAATGTCGAAGTATATTTTAGGGATATATATATTTTAAAAATTAACCAAGTCAAAACTTATTCACATTAAATATGGTAAATAAATCGATGTATTGCCCAATGCAAATGTGTGTCTTGGTTATTGAATGGGAAGGAATTAAAAAAAAGAAATGATGTGGGGATTTCATAATAATTGCCCACGTGTATGATGTGTAGTCGTTTAGCCGAAGGTCCATAAGACTATCCGCCATCAGATAGCACTGTTACATCTTATCAAATTTGCAGCCGTATACTGATTAATGTCTTGTATCGAGGGACAGTCAATGACCTTTACGTTTGGGATAGTCACTTTGACAAATATATCAAGACGATGTTTTTTGATTTATTAATTTTTATTCATTTTTTAGTTTGTTGTCACATTGACGTTTCCAACTTTTCGAGAACAATATTTGATTAGTTTGATATTTGCGATTTGCTAACATGATTGCATAGACGAATGCTTCGGTTAGATTAAAAGGTGCTTTCCTTTATAAATGTTGACGCAATTTCCGTATTGTTTCCTTTCAATACTCCTCTGCTCTTGTTTCTCAATTTCAATACATTTTGATGACGATATCATTTTTACGTCCTCCACTCATCTTTTTGTACGGGCAGCTAATTTAAAATCCAATGAAGGGGCGTTACCATAGCAGACCGTGCACATCGGGCACGAACAAATCCATTAACTGTAGTGACAGATATTTCAAGGGTGCCGATACAATGACTCGTAGCCTTTAGTGTAGCCAGCAGGTTTCTGTGCGGGCTGCGTTCATTATGCACATGCTCATTTCACTGGGCACTGTTTGGAGCAATGCATCTGATCACAGGGGGAAATTCAAACGACGCGTGTGTGACGGTTGTGGTGTTGACTTAATCAACTAAACCGCTGATACAGACAGTGGATTGGCAAGTTGGCAATGTTTTCGGAGCAATTACAGTGGTGTATACACAAGTTGGAGAGGAGAAATGGACTTGTCTGTAATATGTAAAGCAGTCAGACTGTTTGGAGTCGAAATATTTATTTGAATTACCACGGTCAAAATTAATTAAATTGCTTGTAAAATTAAAGAAGGCAGATAGACGGTTCGGAGTTGAACTCTGTATTTGAAATATCACAGTCAAAATTAATGAAATCCAAAATGTAAACCGTTGCACAAAAAAACCTCCCTCCCACCCAAGGGAACTGATTTCTTTCCCATGTGATCTGATAATGACTTATCGAGCATGCATTGAATTTTTGGCGCGTTTGAAGTAGATAATGTTATTTGTGAAAACCTTTATTGGCTTGCAAATTTGTCTGACAACCTTCCGTCAGCTAAAGTACAGACACGAGCAAGTATACATGGACAGATAGAGGGTCATGTATCACATTTATATCTTGTGCGTTTTTCAATTACTGATAAACTGTGATGGTTTTAGACCTGTAAATCACGTACTCCAAGGAAAGGGAAGTAGTGCTTGGTTTGTTTGTTGTTTTGTTTTGTTTTTTTTTTCGCAGATTATTGTTCGCTTCAGTCGACATCCGGACTGTCAAATGTTATGAGCCAATGAAAATCGTAGCCACAAGCATTAAGTTTTTCTTCAAAACAAAAATAAAAACTCTTGCGTGATATATTTGTCACTGACTCAAACTGTAAATCAGCTTGCTAATACATAAAAAAATATAAATACTCGAGCTGGCATTAACTCCTGTCAACGAGATAAGTAAAGCTGAAGAGTTTATTTTCTACTATGGAGGCCTGAGAGGAAATGAGAAGATCGTCTTGAGCCGCCTTCGGAAACCCCATTCAAAAATCCGTGCTATGCACAAGTATAATGTGACTGATCAAAGAAAAACGCCATGGTTATCATGTAATACTATGGAATGATTATGAAAACTACGACTACATAAAACTTTAAGTTGCATTTGTCTTGTTTGGGTCTCAAGAAAGTGCAATTTACAATACTTATCAATTTATCACAGGATGCATCGCTCCTATCCTTAGCGAGACATCTTGGATCGGAGACGTTCGAAGGGATTTCACTAAACTGTGCGTTGGTGGCCATGCAAGAGTCCAATTACTCCATACATGGTGACGGGACTACGCTTGACCTATTGAAGTACAAGATTCACGTTGCCTTGTGTGAGCTACGCCTGTGAGAATCCGAAAATTAAATTTTCCTGGAACAAAAACCACAAAACATCACAGATGATCTGTAAAACATCGAGGACAGAGAAACGAAAAATACTCACGTCCTTATGAAAACTCTAATTTGAACGGAAGTCATGTAATCAAAGTATTTTATCAAGTCGGGAAATCGAAAAAGAAAATATAAAATTAATATAAGAGAATTATTAAAACATTAAACATTTTTCCAGCAACTTATTTCATGACATATTTTTTGGGTTGAAATGGTGTTAGAACGCATCGGTACTGTTACCAATAATTAATAACATTTTGTTAAAGTGCTAATATCATCTACCTCATGGTGATATGCGTTGGGTTGTTGTGCTGTCATGTCAAATAAGAAGTTCAAATAAAACCTAAAACAGATCGAATGAATTGTTTAAAAGTGTTTTCATTTCCTTAAATGACATACTACTTCATATGCGAGTATACCTGCCAATACCCCCGGCCTGTGACGTTTCCATCTTTGAACGCATTAGTGCGTTGAATTTTTGATTGGCCGTAGAGTAATTTGCCGACATATCTACAGGACGTTTCGTGACTTTTAAAACACAAAGGGGAGAAAAGAATGGTTTTTGATGTGTGAAAGTATGATCTTGATGGAATATTATATATCAGATATCGGGATCTGACGGACTTCGATGCTTTCCACAGTCAAATATGGCGATAGAATTCATGTAAGAATATTAGATTTGTGACATAGTGCTTTGATATACAGGAGGGTAAACGCGTAACATTCTAAAGTTCGACATTCCAGTTATAATCATACATTGGTGATACAACATATGTAATAAACTTAAAATATATATTCCAGGGGAAAAACCGGGAAAAAATGGTGTCAGCAGTAGTGGTATGATTGGGAAATCAAGAGACATGATAAAGTAAACGTAATATATGTATGGACGGTGAAAAGGAAAATCATCTCGATATCAACTGTGGTAGATTTGTCGGCATATAGCTGAGTAAGTGTAATGTGAAACTTTAATAAATTCATGTCAGAAAAACCAAGCCTTACTTTTAGATCGGAAAGGAGTGTGTTAGCCATAAAACGATGTATCTAAGTCTGGTTGTTTGATTGTGACCTGCACGGGAATCAGGAAAAAAAAACGTACCGTTTTAGTTAAAGAGTAAATTTTTGCGACAATTAGCGAACTGTAAAATAAGCAAATGATACGTAAATTTTGTTTTATATGACAATAACAATAATTGAATCTACAAGATTGTGTCTGTCTCTGAATTCACACTATCAAATTTTTAAAAGAACATAACATCAAAGTGGTTTACTATCGAGCCGTTGTTACGGAAGTCTGACTAAAACACAAATTTTATCGTTGGGAGGTCTACTCTAATTCTGTTCCTTTCCTTTTTAGAGGACAACAGTTCTGAATGGCGTATTTTTTTATTCAGAATCGACGGATGAATGGAAATCAGTATGGATTATACAATTGCAACCCTAACACAATTATTATATGTCACTTAGCATTCCGATCGTATTGGGACATTTTGTATTGGATTTTATCTTATACGACACTGGTGTAAGAAAGATAATATTTCGATGTTCAGTGAATCTGACCACTATTAGTTCAGAGTAAACAAATACTCACAAGAAAGCCAACTGTTCATGTGTTGCTCAGGACCCAGGACAAAAACAAAGGTTATACGTAACACGACGATTAAAAAAAAAGAAGTTGCAACAACTGAACTGTAGAAATAGCGCAAAAGTGACACCAATGAGGTAATGTATAATAATTAATGGTTAATGGAAACTAAGAATTGGGTAAAAATTTAAATTTGTGTTCCCTTGATTTCTTAAGTACGAAAAGCTAGAGATAATAATAAATCAAAGAATCTACAAGAATATTTCTGTCTCTGAATTTGTACTATCCATAAGAGGATTTCGTTTTATTCAAATAATGAAATAAAACATCGACAGCAGACTTTGTCGAACTTTTAAAAGAGCATAACACAAATCTGATGTACTATTCAACCGTAGTCACTGAAGTCTGACTAAAACACATTCATCGTGGGGAGGTCAACATTTCTGGATGGCGTATTATTCATTCAGAATTGACGACAACCCACGTGAATCGAAATAAGCACGAAAGATACTATTGACGTCACACATTTTCAGTGTTTCACCTAGCATTCCGATCGTTTTGGGACTGATTAACACATTTTTAACTGAGTTTTTTCTTATACGACACTTGTGCAAGTTTGATGACATTTCGATGTTAAGTGAATCTGACCATTAATTCAGAGTAAATAAATACCCACAAGAAAACCTAATATTCATGTGTTGCTCAGGCCCCAGAAGAAAAACAAAGGCTATGCGTATAAAAACACGACGATTAAGAAGTCACGTAGTTACAGCTAAAATGTAGAAAAAGCGCAACAGTCACACCAATACGGTCACTCTGTTGTTCTGAATTGATAGTCTGAATAAACTAAGCTGCTTATATGCAGTTTTTCTCGAGAGTCTATGTTATATGTAAATACGAACTTTGATGATAACTGTGCAAGAAATTTATAACAGAATGCCGTTCAGATTGAAATGCCTACTTAGCTACAAAACCAGATCAAGGTCGGACGAGTCTACAGGAACGTCACAAGCGACCACATCGACCATATTCTTTCGATAACACGATTGGAACTAATTTGGGAAAATTGGATGAGAGTAATTATTAGGAAAAGGTAACGAAATCGAAATTTTTACAGCTGAACGTTTACAAAATGATAGAATAGTGTAAAATTTGAAATATTGTTCTCATCGGACAAAACAACGAAAACACAACGATTATTGCATACCTCTTTTATTGGATTCATTTTTATGAAAATAAGTTCATTTTTGTGTAAAAGTACTGAAGAAACGAGACAAAATGTTTAAAATTTCTCTAATTGACGAATTTTGAGTCAGGGCACTTTTGAAATGCCCCTGACTTTTTCATGAATTTAAGGCTTTATAAACATAAAATTGAGTCAGGGCACATTTTAAAAGACCCTGACTGACTTAACTGTAAATCAATCGAAAAGCTTCATTTTGGTCGAGGAAAAATGACAAACTGACATTATTACTAGTATTTCAGTAATGAAGAAACTACAGACAAACTCTCATATTTTGATCCAAATGTGAGTATTAATCATATGTTGTGAAGAATATTGCATTAGATACTATCATGCACTGATTCTTACTCATAAGATTTCAACAGCATCGTAAATTGTGTATAAAATTTTAAAGATTTCAAGCAAATATGGTGTAAAATTAGAGAAATTTCTAAAATTCTTGAGAAATTCTGCCAATCCAATTATCCCAATTTAGTTCCAATCGTGTTCGATGCTAAACGTCGCGGCGGAACGACGCCACGCATATATACGCGTACTATAGGTACGCGCGCGACCTGCACTGTGTCGTTTCACATAATGATATATATACACAAGGGTATGCAAATCATTTCTGGACGATATTATTTACCGATGAAGTGAGTCGTATTCCGTCGCGAAAACGACGTATGAAATTTGAAATGGCATCGTAGCACACATCAAGTTATGAAAATGACAGACATGTAGTAGATATTCGAAATATGACCGAGAATAAATGCATCGCTAATCCTGACTATGTGCGTTACAAATTGCCGTTATCCGGTAGCGACTTTGGATGTTCGAACGTCGCAAAATACGCTAATATAGCAAGTGCCGTTCTGTGGTTTCGTCATGCGCAGAAGAAAGGACATATTTTTATTTCTCTTCGTAGTAAAAACCTTCCAATATAATATTCCAAAGAAGAACATTTAATTTTTTTTCAGTTTTAGTGAAAGCCTTTCGATAGAACCCGGAAGATTATTTCAAATGTGCATTTCTTTTCACTCAGTCTGTTTTGGTCGAACGGAACGTGAACAAGCCTGGCAGGTCAAGGGTTACATTTTCACATTTTTTTCTTTGTTTTCATTCTGTATTTTACTTTCTATCGTCAGTGAGTTACATTTTAAAAATAAAAAATGTGTTTACCTTTTGCGGACGTTTTAGAGGGTAATAGTATCTGTCCCCCCTGTCCCCCCTTTTTTGTAACGCACATCGTCAGGTTCCATGTTCATATGAGCATACCCTTGTATATATATACATTTCTGAGGCCGGGACAGCAGACGACAGTTCAGAGGCGCTCGCGTGCATAGCTGTCGTCGCGTGCACGTTCCATTCCAGCTGCCGCGCTCATGTACACGGCAGTCATAGCAACGTACCATCGTCATTCTACGCGCTTCATGATTGCGGTAAATACGCGCTGGTAAGAACTCTGCCGTGCATGCCGCGGTGCAGAGAGACCGGGCGTGAGAAAGAATAATCAGTTAGGTGAACAAGCAGAATGCGACTGTTTCTTTTGTATTAATAATACCTCATTTTTTTAGGCTTTTATTTTTTTAAAATCACGATGTAAGTTCTCCAGCGGCAAACGGAAACTAAAATACGAAATCATGTTTACACGCTTATACACCATCATTTAAGAACAACAGAATGCCCGTGCACCAATACGATCATGCGTAGTAATTAATGATTTATAGCAATTGAGACACATGACTAAATTTGATACCAAGAGATTATCATCTCTTTCATTTTACTAGATAACAAGTCGTGGATAGCGAGCACAATGATTTGTGGCCTTGTAAAATTCCGAATCAATTTATTTCAAGGTTGGGTATTGTGAAATAAAGTGGAGCATCCTCCGCACTCTAACACATTAACAATAGTACTATACAATACAAGATAGCAATAGAACACTTTACGAGCGGAAACTTTTAAGGCGTTCTTCACAGAACCCTTAAGAGTGGCCAATCTAGAAACAGTTCACATGATAACCGTAGTTAATACGTGACATTATTCAGCCAACCATTTCTTCACCCTGAAATCAAACAATGAAAGTCGAAATATGGGCAAAGTACATTATTTCACTTGTTTACATAACCATTTACATCAAAACTTGACCAAATGTCGACCTTGAATGTGCTTCCTTAGCAATGTATTTCTTAATTGAGAATAACACGTTCAATGCTGGATCTTTATCAGTCATCGATATGTTTAATCAAAAAGAGGTAATGGGAATTATGAAATGGGTAAAATGCTAAATTCGTGGCGCTTTTCCTAAGTACGAATACCAACATGAATGATGAAACCTCTAGTTTGAAAAGTTAGTTTGCAAATCAAAATCGGATATTAGAACTTAGCTCGACGTAATTTGCAATTGGAAAATTAACAGTTTTACAAGGACGAAATAGGGAAAGTCAAGTTTTATTAACCCCATTATGGATGGAGATTTTGCTCGCGACAGTTTTAAGAGGTGTCATATTGTACATACAATTGGTATGGAAATAAAATTGATTGAAATGTTTAAAACGGCACAAAAATAGAACATGTCTTTTACTATCATCAATATCATCAAAAGTCTACGTACAATGGGAAAAGGATTCTACCTGTACATAGTACATGGTTATGAATTTTTGGTTCTGGTTATGACATGTTGCCTAAAATTAATCAATGATTTGGATGGATCACTTTTATTGTCAAATAATTATAAGTTCATCACTACCCGTACAGAGAGTTGACACCAATGAACCATACATTCAAAGTAACTCGTCAGAATTAAACGATAAATCGTAGGCAAAGCTGTGATAATCAGAATTGTACATACCGTCTCTTCTTGTTTGTTTCACTTTTGTAGTTCCTTTCATAGAAAACTCTTGACTGCCACTGATGTATAGGCTATCTCTCAGTATTATTCATATAGAAACCCACGATACTTGTATCAATGTATCAATTCAGAGATTTTAGCCTACACTGCTTAGGTTGTACTCATACAATGTATCTTTTCAAACTACATTGCTTAATGGTTGTGTATACGACGACTTCAATGCTTTTTTTGTAATTGCCTTAGGTGAACTAAATACTATGCAAATATCTCTCCAAAACCGTGTTTTGTAATGTCCGACCCCAAAACCCCGATAATTAATTACCCCCAATGATTTCAATCCTCCGTCATTCCATGAAAAATGAAAGGCCCCTTTGTTGGAATCACGTGATCCTAATTTTGTAACTTCTCTTTTTAAATTTGTTATTGACATGGCGCGATTAGACTTGACTCGACATTTTGCAAGACGAAGAACATCAAGACCTTGCTTATATGTTTTGTTTTTAACTCATCGTAATTTTTATTTTTATTTAACGGTTAAAATAATGTTGAAGATCCCACGCTAAATTTCCTATTCGAAATTTAAAAATACATTGCTAAGGAAGAACATTCAAGATCAAAACGTCATCCAATTTCAATGTGGTGGTCAAGCCAACCAATGAAAAAAAAATCATTTGCCCATATTTAAACTGTTATTCTTTGATTTCAGAGTGATTGTTGGCCGCATAATTAATGTTACTGATTGTAGTTGTTGTTTTAGATTTTGATAGCAATGATAATTACAATGCCATTGCGTCTTAGTGATTACAACACTCGTGCAACAAACATTGTTTTGCTGAGAACAGAAAGGTTAGCTAAGATTATTTTCTTTCTAAAACGTTTTAGAATCGTAATGGCTGATTGAAAATTAGTCGGCGAGGCAATGATATAGCGCTGTGATCATCTGTTGGCACTATAAGGATTGAGTGATCAGGTATAGGAAATATGTGTGTGTCTCCGTTGTATTTGAAGATGTGTTTGTTCGTCTTGAAGCACCTTGGTTAACTGTTTCCTTTTAAATTTGAAACTTTCAAATCGAAATTGGGTATTTTCATTGTTTTGGCTGAATTATTAAACAGACGTTGCATTTCACGTGCACATATTGATCATTTGTTATGTTGTGTCAAAGCAATTGCACATATTTAGATTTTTGAAATGAAAATTTAAGCAATTATATCTCGCTGTATGAGGTCAGAGTCCTTAATATTCAAGTGTGAACACATGCAGTGACGACTGACTTGAATATTAAAGCGAATACATGTATTGAGATGGCCTTGACCTGCAAGTCTGTCAACTCTGTGAGTTGTCTTTTACATTGAAGCGAATACTGTATTGAGATATGTGGCTTTGACATTCAAGTCTGTCCACTCTGTAAGTTAGCTTGAACATTCAAGGGAATGCATGTACGGAGACACGTGGTTTTGACATACAAGTAAAAACACTTCACTCTGTGATGTCTGACACTTGAACGTTCACGTCTCCACACACGTTGGGATTGAAAATATTTTGGAGATTTGTGACTATTTTAAATAATAAGAGCAGTTACAGTTCACTCTATGGTGACAAAGGCTTTAAAGACTTAAATATCTATACCTCGAGATTACAGCCTCGATCATCCAGACGGGTAAGTGAACGGAGATATATGCTTTAATAGTCAACTAATTATGGGCCATTCTATGGCCCCCTTAGGCTACAACATCCAAGCGAGTATATGCATGGAGACTTTGCTTGAACATTTAATCGATTACAGTTCACGATGTGCGGTTAGATGCTTGACCATCCATGCTACTACACCAATGGATATAACCCTGGAACATACAAGCGAGTATATGCATTTAGATCTGTGGTTTTCACATTCAAAATGCAAGCAATTACGTACAGTCCACTCTATGAGGTCAGAGACTGTAATATTCAAATGAAAGCAATTACACTCTCTGAGATCTAAGGCTAATATATTAACGCCACTATCCTCATAGGAAAACGCATGGGGATCTGGCGCTTGAACATTCTGGAGATCACAACCAATTTTGATTTCAGACTATAAAATAAGTCTACACAAAGATGATCTTTGCCTTTAAAAATACAATCGCTTTATATTTCGAGAATTTTATGACAATTTGTATAAAATGAAGGGTATCATTTTTGTCAATAAAACAAGAAACTGTTCATGTTTTTAAACATCTTTAAGATATAAATAATATTATGTTATAACATTAAAATACAAAACGTACGCAGTACTGACGTTATTAAAGTGATAAGTTCCGTTTAAAAAATCTGTCAAAGGAAATATCTAAGAATATACTCGTCCTTGTTAACGTTGTTTAAGACACTGGGAACGGCTCTAACTAAATTCAACAACTGCGCGTGTAAATGAACTTTTTTTTGGGGGGGGGAAGTCTTGAAAAAAAAACGAACTAAACTAATATTGAGAACACAATATGGGATATTTTGCATATTTGAACATCTATTTCATTTAAAAAAATGACCTGAGGTGCGTCTTCCCACCGAATCCTACATTCAAGAAGACAAGCAGCCACTCAAATATTTGTGGCAGACATACCGTATTTTCTGACTTTAGCGCTCATACGCTGGAAGCCAACTTCGTTACGAGATATTTTACTCATGGGTTATTGTCGGAATTAAAGTTTTCGCCTTCTGTTGTACAAGGCAAAAACTATTTTCCGATTTGTTCTTCGATGGGTACGCCGCAGTGGAAGCGCGTTGGAGTAGTTGTAGAGTATTACATATAAGGTAGTCATACTTAAACAACCATGACGAATATTCGACGCATTGCCTTAAAGCTAGTAAAGGGTAAGATATACCTGTTTTAAACGCGAAATGCCACAGCATTTCATAAAATTTCGCGATTTTGATCATATACAATCAGTAAATGTCACTTGATAATGTTCCTCTCTTCTGGATAATTTTACAACTCAGGACAGAGTATCAATCATTGTGAATGGCCTAATCCCGACTATCATATATTACACCGGTCCTTCAATTGCTGTGAATGGCGTACAGCCCTCAAACATTACATCTGCAGTAATTCGAGCGCTTTTAAAGCGAACAAATGTGTATTCTCATATTCTCAAAAATGGTATTTGCGTTTTTCTAGGTCCGTTATGAAAAAATTGGAATAACTCTTTTGAAAATGTGTCTGTGGAAAATATATGATCATATCGTCAAAGTTACAACCACCGAGATATGGTTTCCTCCTAAGTAGTTTCTTGTACTTCCATTTCTTTAAACAAGGGGTATAACATTGTCGAATATTCGAAGATTTACTTACAAAGGCATGTTTGTCCGTAAAAAAGTTCCGGAAATTTGACCTCTTTAATTTCTGAAAAATTTAGCATTTCAAAGCACTATATAACATTACATTTCACTGAATAACACTAAGTTGTACTTCTGAACTGTAAGATGTACTACATAAGATTAAATTCCAGTTCTACTATCATATATTATCTATTAGCACTTTCCCGATCGTCGAAAATGACTTGATGAAAACACACATCTGTCACAGTTGTTTGCGTTGACACTGTGTTATTCGTCCGGCTGATGCATATCTGCTTCTGTCACCCAGACTGTAGTGATGTTTTCGATGCCATGAAATATCATTCCATACATGAGGACAACGGAGACGTTTGGTGGTTCATTTGCATAAATTCCCATTCAGCAATTGATCGAATATTTAAGAAGTTACAATAAACATTTATCGCTACATGTACAACACCTATGACAGATAACACAATCAGAGTGAATGTTCCGGGCTTAAGAAGTGGTTAAAAGGTACATCGGGCGACTTGACTATGTGTGTACACGAGGCAACTCGTCCAAGCGACCGGCGACTCCTCCCGTTAAAAATCGATATATTGGTTTTGCAAGCGACGTCGCGTGACTTCCGCGGGTAACACGAAGATGCCATACAAACAAGGCAACGCAGCAAGCATTTCGCTTGCCTAATGCATTGCTCATCGTATGGCTTGTCGATTTGTCTCGCGTAACTCGGCCTTGAGAGTGAAATTACCAAATACTTACGATTGAATGTTAAACGCAAAACAACCGACATCGCTGATTACGGTTTTGGAAAATAGATTTTCTTTTAATTTCACCAAAATTAATCGGGTGAAAATATCCCGGTCCAAATACGTGTCCCCGAGACTCATCTACCGTACTTCAGTAAAAAAAAAAAAAACAAAAAAACCCCAAAAACCAAAACAAAACAAAACAAAACAAAACAAAACAAAACGCTTATCATTTACAACTTTTGGCGTCGTTTATGAACTATCCGTCACAGTGATATATGTCCTGGATTCGCCTGTTCAGACCAAGTCAGTTCTCAGCTCAGATTAGCTGACAATTTAAAAAAAAATCTTAGGTGTAAAGATTTAACCTACGCAGGGAATATCATAATGTGTGTTCAGATGAAATCAATATTACTCAAAATCAAAATCAATTTTTCCCTTATAATATGCGGTATCACTATCGGGTCAGAGTGCTTGTGAGCACATAATCTGACAAACGTTGAGTTGTTTGAGTTGAGTTTGTTTCCAATTTAAATTTCACACTCCTTACACAAACCCATACTTCTTCCCTCAGTGGTAATTGCACATAGCGCTTAGACAATGTAAGAATACAACACGATATATATCCATGGATTTACAATGGGACTCACTGGTTCCAATGACCAAAGCTATGCACGTAATCTCTACGTTAATATAACTACTTCATCGTCCATTATAGTTATCAGATAGGGTTTAGATCTTTGAAACACAGGAATTGATAAATTGAAGTGTAAACATGAATCAAAGAATTTTTGTTACCCTTGCTCTGAGCAATGAAGTTGTTCTCAAATAATCAGAATTGTTCAAGGTACCAAACAGGAATACATAAAACAATAACCAACTTAAATGTGTTTGCTAGCTTTGTATGACTTCCGATATGATAACGATAAGTTCTGATAAAATGACAAATTTGAGAAACTAATATCATCTTGTTGTTTGCTATGGAAGTTAAGTATGCAGTGCGCCCCCTTGGTGAACTAGTACGTTTGCATGCTATACGATAGCCGTTAATATGACAACAGTATTTACGTCAACGCGGAATCTACGATACCAAAAGTTCAGCAAGGGGGCGCCCTTGCATACTGTACACAAAATTAACACTGAACCCATGACTTACAAAGTGAGGAAACATAGGACGAGAGAGAAGAAGAAAAAAGGGGAAGGCTCTTAGCACAAACTTGGTTCGATAGATATATATGTACGCCCCAGAGCAGCTCAAGAGATTTTTGAGTTCGTGACAGACAACCCTATCGATTGATTCCGAACCAATCCAGAACGGGCGTACAGTGGTGGGCTTTTTTGGCAACTCCGTGCATTATACACGTCAATTTAACACATATCAACGAAGACCACTTGACATAAGACGGTCGCCATACTTTTGGAATGGAGCTTGTGGGGCTTACAATGAAAGTCCTTGTTTGCTGTCAGCGTGCTGGTAGGTTTTCACAGAAAATTAAGAAAACCAACATGATGTTTACACCCTTACAAATAAAAAGATTATTTTTCAAAAAGAAACACAGTAAAAAATGAGGGTTTTGATACACTTGTGGTTTTGTCTGTTTGTTTTTCCCTTACTGGCTGTTAGGATTTTCAAAATTAAAGGACGGCAAACAAAGATTTTTTTAACTTGCCTTTGGTTGTTCGGCACAACAAGTGCAATCGGTGCCAGTAGTGGTAACTCTCTGTAAATACGTGCAGCGTACAGACAACAAACTCAGAGCGAGTGGAGATATGTACCATGGTAGTATTCAGAAGGCGACATACTTATTTGAAGCAAACGGCTTTGAAACGCGCCGAAGCAGGCGTGAAACAACCAGCAATTATAATGTAAGCCCCAAACAAGTTAAACAGGCATTGTACAATGCAGACTTCATTCTCGTAAAGAATGAGATGAGTTTTTCGACAATTGGAAAGTGAATGATAGCACCCAGTAAGTGTTTTAATTCGTTCAAATGTTAATGCTGCTCTATGGAAGCATAAATACACATAGCTTCCATAACAAACGACGATGGAATGACAACGCCTATAAGTCGATGGAATTCTCGGTCAAGTTTGCTATATGAACAAAAGTGTTGTCTTGTGATCACATGAATAAGGTGATCATCGGTTTCCATGTTGTTCTGATGATGCAACTGTGTAATTACATATAACCTCCATATTGTATATTTTAACCATGTATCACATGACACAGTATTGCATTGTCTTCTTTTAAACCTGAAACTCAAACTTGAACGTCCTACTTAATCATCGTTTTTCCTTTCAATTGTATTTTAGTTACTAAATACGGCAACATAATTAGTTTCAACGCGCCTTTCGCTTAGATCGATGTTTTAGATAAAAGTTGTGAATACAATCCATGAGCAAACAAAGTATATCGAGATTCTGTTTCTCATCGAGGTCTGCGTAATTAACGATAAACCTGAATGGTTTATTAGGACTTTTCTCATCGAATATTGCAACTTCATTGGAAAATAGATGACTGTCAATTATTGTCCAAAATATTGTTATTATCACTACTAAGGTTCGCATATAGGTAATCACATTTACAGGTAAAGGAGGGCGCATGTACCTTCTGTCAGCCGATATCAAAATACACGGTACTCACCTAAGTCAGATAAATCGACTTGATAATTACGATTTTCCTAACCACGGGTATCTGATTACATCGGCTGGTCACATGACCTTGATGTCATCGAACGACGAAGACATGCTTCTGCAGAAGGAAGAATTCAGACCAGATCACATATTCTGTTCTAATAGTGGACTCGTAAAAACTGTTTGCCGTTGTTTGGACCGGTAAACATCACGGTATATCTGACACACTTGGCATTCATCCTCAGTAAGTATCAAAATCGTGTAGTCATGTGACCTTTGTATTAGATGTCGAAAGAGGTTACAACGTCAATTTACTCACGAACATTCTAACAACACTAGATTCTGGCGATAATCTCATTGAAGCTTTGATTCTTATGTCGTAGTCCTGGGTGCAGTGCCATAACATGATCCAGCGACGCTGGTTGACCCTGTCGAAGTAACTCACTGGCATCGTGTTATTTTAGAGGTTAACAGAGTAGCCCAGAGTTTGTCATCCTACAACAAAAGAAGTCGGTTGACAGCAGAAGATAGAAAACAAAATGAGGCTTAGTTATTGAACTTAATGTAAAAGACACATTTTATTTATCATATAAATGTAAACAATTTCATTGTAGTGTGAATTATAATATTTTCCATCCAATTCCATTACAAAATATCATTTTTTTTACGACGTAGCATATTTGACAAGAAAATAACGAATAGACAGATAAATAACGATTGTGATGTGCAAATAACTTGTGACTGATTAAATGTTTTACTTCATTTGAGAAAAATAAAACTAATAAAGGCTGTAAACTATTAATCTACCCAAATTATAATCGAACATAAAAATCGATGGCCCAGTGCAAAGGGGGCGTAACTCACTTTTTCAACGACAATGAATTAGAGGGGAATCGAGGTTTTTAATATCCTCTATTCTAGATACAATTTGTTTGTAATTAATGGTTTTATTGGTAACGGGTAATTTCAATTATGTCAGAAATAAATATTATAACTATGAAATCATTTTTATGTCAATTGAAAAGTGGAGTTACGACTGTCTTGTACTAGCATTGTTTGCAAAAAAAAAACCAAAAAACAAAAACTCATCATGAGTTACGCCCTTTATAGGACGTAACTCATCATATTTTACTTCCTTTATGCACAGGTTGATTTTCTGTTTTCATAAAATATTCATCAATAGCATCCTCATTATAAGATGTTTTTAAATATTTCCTGTCCAAAACAGGGCGTAAGTACGGAGTTCCGCCCTCGGTGTACTGACTTTCTCTTGCAATAGGGGCGTAACTCAAGTTACGTCCCGATGGCAATATGAGCCATATTGACATTTTTACTCCAAATTTTCACAAAAGATGCATTTCACATTCCTAAACAAAAATATATCAAAACTGTTTTAATAAAACACGAGTTATGCCGTATTTCACTGTGCCATCGAAATGGCCACTGTATGTTTTCTTTGTATGAAACACGATTGAAACTAATTTGGGATAATTTGATAGTGAAGTAATGTCTGTTTCAGCTGCAAATGTAAACTAATCTGCTTTTCTTTTTAAGTTACACACTTGTTTTATGAGTAATTTGTCATATTGCAAAATTCAGCTATAGGGCACATAACACTTTTGAGAAATTTGAAAAATATGAAAATCAAATTAATTCAAAATTAGTTCCAATCGTGTTATGACTAAAAGTGACATGATTGTGCTATGCAGAATTGCAAGCATCATGGTCATCATGGGCATCGTAACCTTTGAACTATGCACTGGTAATGTCAACCTGATGAACAACGACTGCGATAGAGGACATGACCGGTACAACAGGCAGCAGTTAGTGAACTCAAGCAAAACCAAATTCCGACATCGTCGAAGAAAATATGTCATGCTGCAACACCTGGTACAGTGATAACTGAGTGTGCTGAAAATTAATATCTATACGTATTCATTCAAAAAAAATCACTTGACACACATTGATTGTCCATCTAGTCTATGATAAATAGATGTCGACTGTCGTGGCGATGCATATGTGTTTCGCTTTTGGGCGATCATGATTAAAGTAGTAGCTTGATCGCCTAGTTTGTATGATTATCGTGAAGGCCAGAAAGTATTGACCTGAAACAACTTTAGCCACAACGGCCGCTCAGTTTCGAAACGTTCAGAAACCTTGTCCGCCGATTTTAGGGCAGTCACATATCAGAGATATGATGAATTGTCTTTGCAAGGTTGACAAGTGATGGTATTTCCAACAGTTTTTAGCGTTTGCCCTAACATATAAGTCAGAACTCTTGATTCTAGAATGCTTCAAATAAATTACCAATTCGGTAGTTTAACGTTCAGAGTATGCAGCGACGTTGCAGAGAGTTATAATGTTCCTGGCACGTGTATCTTCACTGCCGCTCAACGTTGATTCAGTAAGATTATCGTCAGCTATAACAGGGCTAAATTTGAGGTGCTGACTGGAGGAAAACTTCAAGTTACAATAAATTGGAGGGGAGATTGAAGTGATAAAGGACGTTGACAGAATTATAGTCAGTGGGTCACGAACATTCAATATGACACGTACGATTTATATTTTAACATGTGCGGATTTGTATTTCGATTGAAACGAAAATGAATTTGACCCTCAAAGTAATGGTTACTGAAAACACTACAACCGTAAGTTGAGTCAAGGTTTCAGACAATCGAATATGTTTGCTAGGCGCCATCAGTGTCAAGGTTGCGCAAATAATACCCATCTTCAGCGAATGGCGACTCTTAAAAACGTTTATGAATCTACAAGCTCTTCATTTACAGCGAAAGTGATAAACTCAATAAGCTTGATTACGTGAAACTATGTATTGTTGCTTCATAACAATAGAAATCAACATCTGAATTTTGAATTCTTTGCACACCCTTCTGACCATAAACATGCTTTAGCTATGAAAGCTTAGAATGATTGAGTAAGATTACAATCAACTTGAAACGAATAGACTTTATAATCATTTTACGCGGACTTTACGTCTGGGGAAGGGGTCTGAGATAACGATGGCGATATCACTGAATGGCAGACCCGTCTGCTGCGGAAAATACATGGGATTGTAGAGATAGAATTCCTCTCTGTGACATATCTCTCTTGATTTGGTAGCTTCAACCATGCGCCCTGACTTTATAACAATTAAGGCAATGTTATTGTATTTCCCTTCAAGCCGACATTGATAATGTTTACAAACGGTGCAGTAGGTGCAAATTAAAGCTTAATATCGGGAAGTGCAATATTGTTACATTTTCTGACAAAAAGAAACTGACCACCTACCATTACAGCATTGCTGATGGGCAACTATCCCGTGTTCATAGTGTTAAAGACCTTGGTATTCTTCTCACTTCACTGATGTGTTTTAATACTTATATTGATAGTATTGTCAGGGAAGCTTTTATAATGATGGGTTTCCTTAAGCGTACCTCCGCTACTTGTCAAATATTCTATACTGAAGCTTTTGTATGTGAGTCACGTTAGAAGCCATCTGGAATACTGCAGTGTTATATGGTCTTCATGGCAAGTAACACAAATTGATAAAATCGAACGTGGCGTGAAGCGAAAAATTATGAACTTTTTATGTTTGAAATCAAACGTGAAATATATTGTAGCAGATTACAATTCTATGTACGAGGTTTAAGCTTACCCCACTCTTGAGGAGGAGTAAATTTTAGATGCTACGAGGGGCTTATGTTTAAGCTTACCTAGAACCCTAACAACAGAGTCACAACTTTTATCATGTCACACACATTTCACTGTTATCAAGAATAATGAGAAGTATCAGAGTTTAATAAACATTGGATGATATCTTTGAGAAATAGGCAAATTAAGAGGGCGACAAATATTCATTAAATGAAGTCTTTTCTGTGCGTGAAATACATACACCAACAACAGTCGATAACTTTATGACAGTAAAAACCAATATCTAGTTCTACGCACACGATCACCATTAGAAGTGCACGGTACCGATACAATCAGTGCACCGTTATTCTTTCGTATAGCGAAGAGACGTAATGCTAAGAACATATTGACTGAGTAAAGTGTCAAATAATATTAATTAGTATCTCGTAGAAAAGAAAATTCCTGAAAACATGGCCGACTTTGTCCCTTTAATGTAATTTGCATATTGAATGAACTAATGCACCACACACTATCTCAACAATTTCTCCAAAATTTGATGAAACCACTCATACATCCGAATGTTCACTACGCTAATCATGCTAAAAATTCGGTTCATGTGGTTGATATTTTTGCATGCATGCATGCATGCATGCATGCATGTAGGTAGGTAAGTAGGTAGGTAGGTAGGTTGGTATGCTTACAAGCTTGTCTATTTGTGTATGTGAATGTATGATTTTATGTCCAAACATCTCAGACAGCCCTGTATGCACTAGATCTGCATTTTGGTGTACAATCTTGCGTTATGTGTTGACACACTTCTTTCGTTGAATTCAAAATCAAAATCTTAAAAATATGTAAAGAGTTGAAAAATATCAAAATGATAAAGTATCTAGAACTAAGTTACCACTGGTCAGATTTCCATGACATTTCATACGTAGTTTACTTGATAGTTGATTTGTATTTCTTTAAATGTGGATTTCGTTTATTTTATAGCAATGTTATATTTTGAACTTTAAAGATACATTTTCATTTGCCATCGTAATGAAACTTTTTCTGACACCATCCGCTAAAACATTCTTTTGAGGTCTCTACTAATGTTTTTAAATTCATAATATTTGTTAAATTCGTAATGAATTAGCAATTAGTATTGTAATGTTTATTATATCTGGCATTAAACATACTGTTAAATTGATTACTTACTCGTTGTAATTATTCAAAGTTTTCATGAAGGCTCTATTGAAGAGATTCAGTGATTTTATTTTCATATTTACATATCACATTAGGGTTTTTGGATGTTTCATTTTATTCACATGAAGGTGATTATGCTTTGACGTCCTTACACTATGTGTACATAACTTTTGTTACGGAATACCAATACGACATTGGAACATATGCATTTAGCATATGATGTACACACCTCCTAGGTTGGTGAAAATTCAGAATCATTGACCTTCCAGCACAGTGAATTCAGTACATTTTCAATTGTATTCTAACTCACAACACGTCACACCCAGTCACCAAACGACGACATCACAGTCAGATCCGTTCGGCCAAATCCCTACCCTTAAGAAGAGTACCAGTGGTTCAATAACCAAACTAAGTTGTTACAATTATTCTTACTGCGACCCATTAACAAGCTGTAGAGATCATGAAGCACTTGCAAAACATACTCGCGATTACACATCGCAAACAAACTCGATCAAAACGATGAATACAATCATTCTAACAGCAGGTACAGATTCCCTTGTTGCCTTTGTGTAATGCACTGAGAAACTTTACCATCGGACATGAACTCTCAACTTTTAATACTTTTAAACTTAGTCAATCGTAAAAATCACTAGGTTTTCTTCTGACCTCTGAAAACGATGGTAAGCGAATGAGATAAGATGCTGCAATTTTTACGTGAACTTCTCTGCAAAAACGTAGCAGAGTGCATTAGGCCGTCTAGTAAGCTGAAAGGTATGAAGATAATCACTGCCAAAGTAGGTACAGGTAGATTTATTCAGAGATTAAAACAAATTGTCATCACACGGCAAGATCCTGTCAGCCAATCAGAGATCTTGATCGCCGTGGATTATACCTCATAATCCAATCTTCAGAAGTGAGTTTTAGCCATAATCCACAGCACGATCCTTGCTCCTGATTGGTTGACAGGATGCTGCCACCTGCAAAATGGTTACTGCAATGTATTCATTGTTATACCAATTCAACTTTACACAACACATTAGAAATCAAAAGTAATTGCCATTCCCTTCCCGGATCGCTCTAAACAGACCAAGTCAATTCCGTCAGGAACAACGATAAGCAGAACGAGTCGAGGGCATGTCTTCTCTTTTTTGATGAAGACTAGTTTCCTTTTCTTCGCTTTCCGAGAGCACCATTTGTTGTTTTGATTTAGATGGCTGAAGGGCATTGAAATATTTTGCCAACATATCTTCCAATTGCAGTTTGCTTTTGACTGCCGTCGATGGATGGCTGCTCCTCCCGGTGATCGATTGTTCATCAACTCCCCGTTCATATAGTCTCGTACAACATGAAGCTTTACCGCTGTGATTTGTGTGTTCAGCCGCGTAGTCGATCCCCGCATTCTTATACATGTCCGTCAGGTAATTCCGGAGTGTGTTAAAGCTGACAGTTTGCTGCAAAAACGCTATATTACCAGTATCTGGATTTGCATTGGCCTCCGAAAAAAAACGACCCCAAAAACAATGAGGGCAAGATATTGTTCATATGTCACTTGGTACAACACACTGCTCATAGTTGGATGAGACTATTGTCAGATTTACCTTAGGTTTGGATTTGTGACCGTTGTTACCACTGCAAGTCTTAAGTAGTCGTCCTTCATACTGCATAAAATTTCGCCCTTTTTCATCAAATCCAATGTGAAATTGGTTCGCCTCGGGGTTTGTGTGCTCATCCACAGCTCTCAGTCCGAACATTTTGCAGTTATAAAAGTAAACGATGTATGGCAAACCTCGTGCTGTGTCAGTATTGAATACGCCGCGATCCCACAATCGATCCTCGTCGTTTTCCGTCACGGGATCAGCCTTTTTTACGATGGTGCCGTAACCCTCCGACATCAACAGTCTTTTTTCCCGTATTTTTCAGAACGTTTTGAAAGGTTTTGAACATTCCGACAGTCTCTTTGAACAAATGGGATGTCTCTGCGGTCACACGCATCGACCAAATGGCGTTTTAATCCAGCAGCTATGTTTGTCAATCAGTATGGGGGATATAGTTTACCATCCTTTCGTTTTATTTCGTATATGAACCTTGCAAACTAATAATCAAGGGATTGCAATGAACCGGATTCAAGTTTAGGTGCAGGCCAATTATGATCAGTGACACTGCGAAGTTGAACTTTCCTCCGCATGGCCCATTCATTGTACAGTGATGCAACCCAACTGTTTGCATGCCCTATTCGCACCTGTATTCTTCCACTCAGATTTTGCATGAATTGAGACTTTGTCACGGGACTTGAAAATCGTTTGTCATTGACTCTCATTACAAAGCTCTCATGTTAGTACCGCATCCAGTTGAGTTCCTTCCACTCAAAACCAACATCAAAAGACATTTCGCGGTCTATGATCAAAGTACCGGCCTCAGTGTTATTTCAAGTACAACTGAAAGTATTGTCGGAAACACAAGTATATATAGAGTTCAAGGTTGTCACCTGCAAGACCAATTAGAATACAATTCGAGTAATTTGTTCAGGCCGAGTGATAAGTTAGATAATGAACTCGTTTGGTCGATTATGCGCTAAAAAACAATAAAAAACTAAGTTTTGTGCTTTATTTTTATATAAGTTGGTCCATGTGAATTCATAGCTAAATTAAAGGGCCTTGTCAAGTGTGCATTCAAGGAAGAACAAAGCTGACTGTACAATTAGTTTTTAGGGGTGACCGACGGGTATGAGGGGCTGAATAAGCGCGTTAATGGAAGGGTTGAACCATCTTCCCCCTCTACTGTCTGTGGTTGAACTGGCAGCAGCGGGCTTATGGCAATAGTTGTTGTTTTTATTGGTATATCACTTTTTGAAGGATTGAACAATTGTCATAAGAACATTTTCTTCTTTTGAATTACTTCAAGAATACATTTATCGCTGAAGGCAAAGTAACCAGTTTGACATCGTATTGAAATATTTGCCACATTTATTTCTGAAGGTGTGAAGATATATTCACTCCATGCAAGGTTTATGGTCCTGTAATATCTTTTGCCGTTTTGGCACCCCACTTTACACGCTATTCAACTTATGCAAACGCGTCTGTACTACCGGACAAGTTGTCAAAAGTCTCTATCTGGTTTTATTTGTCTTAAGCATGATAAATACCTTTTAGACACTTTCAGAATTTATTTTTTCTCAATTGAAGAAGTCCCAAACCACAATAAGATATATATTTTCTGAAAGCCCTGATATAGAGAAATCCGACCAAGTACAGTACACGGTCATTATTTGCATGAGAGTCACGTGACAAGTATTTTGCTGAACCTTCCAAAAAAAACGCCCCCTCCCCTTAGCGAGCACGCTGCAAGATTTCCGGTTGAAATTTGTTCATTGACAAGCCTTGACAATATCCTTCAAATCAGTGTCTGCAATTTTTTCTCGGCGTCTCCATTCAAATTATATGGCGTAACAATTACAATTCCTTGAAAAGCACCTGAGCCTAACACCTTCAAGGGCGCATAACAAAAAAACAAAAGCATATAAAGAAAATCCCAGACAAAGATTTTGAGTTCATTATATTTACAATGGACAGTGCGAATTTCAAGCAGCTGGTGTTTGTGAGCGCGAATTGATGAGGTGCCAAAGAAGGCTACCTCATTCACAAATTGAATTCGAGAAAAAGGCCAAAAAAACCAACATGTTTTGTTACTTCGACGCCAAGGCATATCATAATTAAACTTGCATTAACCTAAACGCGGGCATATTTTGTCACTAGTGATAATGTCGACCGGGAATGACAGTTGTTCAAAGAAAACGTCCGAGGAAAATAAAATAAATCGCGGAAAACTACCGATTTTTTTGAGCCTGCGTTTCGACACGTCGCCTCAGCGAATGGCTTCACCGGACGAAAACAACGTCTGCAGTCATTACTGATATCGGGCGTGTCAAAAATTCGTATGTAAATAAGCTTGCCTGCCTTCCCTAGATAAACACTGCAACGCGACGTAGACTTGGTACTATCGGACTAATGGTTTATTGTTCACAAGTTGTAAGAAGTAATCAAATAAATGACGAAAAAGACGCCAAGCACCGCAAAGCGGCGAGTTCAACCTCCTATCACAACCATAAATATGGGTATTTTCGAGATATAAGCTTACATGTATAATTAGGGTTTCCATACGAAGTTTGGTGGGTACCGACTGATGTTTCCGTATTTTGACGAGTAGCGCAGCAACTTTATCGTGCCTTCAACAAACAGCTCATTATAAATCTCCATTAACATGTATATTTAATTTATGTAGCGATAACTGTCATAGCCACACGACCTAACTTTTTTAGCCGTGTGATTTATAGGCTGTAGACTGGCCTAAATTTGTCTCACTGGAGGTGTCATTCATTCATGCATGTAAATCTCTACGCACCTTTGCATCAAAGGAAAGCTTGTGACCCATATTTGAAGCGTCACATCTCCGAACCACTTTGTAGCAAACAGTCTGAACTTAACAGTGCCGTTAAAAAAACGAGTTAGAAATTACTCTCCGAGTTTTCTGGCTTTGTAAGTGTGTTATGAGCCACAACGATCACTGACCGTGGCCTTGTCTGGAGCGGCATGATGAAAACCGTTTTGTTGTGTGGCTCTCGTAAATTTATTCATCTGTCTTTTTTTGGCTCGTTAAATGCATTCGCCGACATTTCACATTTGGTCAAACAACAATTTGATCGCGGGTCTCGGAGTGTTACGAAGGCAATTGACTTGTTCTGAAAGTTTATTGCGAGTCCGTGACAACGGGGATATTAACAGAATGCGTTATTCTTAAAAAAACTCATTATTAATTTTTGGTACAAATAATGAAATACGGGTCGTTTACTTCGGTTCAACTTTAAAATATCGCCTTCTTTGACATGCTTAAACCAGAAATGGCATCGTTCGTTCGTGCATGAATGTAAAAAATAGATTTTTTACATACATGGTTCGTGACTGCTGCCCGTTGCGTTGAGGTACGGAATAACGAGAGCAGTGGATAGGCCAGCAGCACTTCTCAGCGTGGTTGAGTTCATCTACGCGATAAACCAGTTGTCGATTCGAAATAGCAAGTTCGGCGATGATGTAATTTTTCGAGTTAACGTAGTTATTTTTTAAAATAATAATTTTTTAAAATTATATTCAAACAGATCATATGGACACGAATTTGGACTGCATTGCATACTTTGCAATCAAAATGGCCTTTGACCCATCATCTGATCATTGGTACATGCATATGCCGCGAATGTCTGCTCAAATTGGTCCGTGGTCTGATTTTTGAATTGCTCAAGTAAGCTCCGGTCAGTCGGTGGAGATTCAACACCAAAGCAAGGTCAGTCTGACTGATTCCTATTACCCGGCAACGTTTCCTGATCGGTCCGAGGAGAGGTCGACCTATTTTTTCGCGCACAATTTCGGGGAAATACAAGTTCGTGGGGATGTCGCCCGATCGACTGTCAAATTGTATGACATCGCAACCAGTCCCAAAATAAAAAGACACTGAAACCCTTGGTGAGGTACGTGAACGTAATCTTTAATCACTGTGATTACGTTCAGATGCTATGATGAAGGTGCATAATAAGATTACCATGCCAACGTTAACGATACCGAGTTTGACCGATGTGTAAAACATAATCCCTGCCTCAGATTAAAATATGTTTCGTTTTTTTTCGGATCCAATTAGTTCGGAGCAGGAACAATTTTGGATGTCGGACTTTATCAGGCATGCAAAATATAATCAGAAACGGACACAATAATTTGATGTTCGGCCTCATAGGTTGGGATTCTGGAAATACTTTTTGAAGGTCAGATCATATACCAGAAAAAGTTGTGATTTTTGTTGTTGTTTTTTTTTTTTTGGGGGGGGGGGGCTAATTTCATTTGGAGCAGGATCGAAGAGTTTGAGTGTGGAACTTTGTTGCGTGTCGACACACATGTAAAATGTTAACAGAAGTGGACGTATTTTTTTGTTTTCGGTCGTAATATTAAGTTGCACGGAGAACAGTTTTGGTTGTCTTACAGTCTATCGGTTATGGACAGACGTGAAACATACTGGTAAAACACGTAGCAATGCGTTTTGAGCGGGAACAATTCTGTATGTCGAAAAGTGACTTGTTGGACTAGGCTTTGGACATTATTGTTACGGTATAATGTTGACAGGCGGGCGTTAATCCTGGTTTTTGGAGAAGCCCAACAACGTCACTGTGTAAATTACGACAACGCTTTGTCACTCAGGATGGATTATGCAAATAGCGATGCAAATGTATCCACGATGTTTACAAAAGTTTCCCATTGGACATTGGATAGCCACGGGCATTTGTTTTGATTTTTAAAATCGTGAATTACACTAAAAGTATTTCTTATCTGGAACCAGCGACCAATCTTATAATTAGCCTAGAATCCTATTCGTCCGACGGGCCGCTTGCCTCCGTACCTCCGACCAAGTGGGTCGGAGGTACGGATGCTAGCGGACGAATAGGATTTTAGGCTCCTCAATGATAGGCCTTACTTTCAGGCGTAGCCCAGAGAATTTTGAATATTCAACAGAAAAATGACCGATTTGGTATTTACTATCCTTAATTACCCTCATTGTCATGAAAATTACCAACCCTTTTGTCCCTGCCTGCGACATAGAATCCCATCAGCTCGCCCGTTCAGTCCCTCAAAGCCATCGACAACCCCTCAAAAATAATGACACAGTCCGCTGGGTGCTTCTGTGGCAGCATAGGGCCAAAACGAACCATGGACCCTGGCAATCGCATTGTAGTTCCCCACACTTTCCTCCGGCACGCATATAGAAGGAGCTGTCCACGGTACTGTGGCCAATTTGGACAAGTAAAACGTCTGCTGGTCATCAACACATCGAGTACTATGTCATGAAATCGGCATTCAAGAACTATTCCGTTTGAAGAAGACATATTCTGTGCAGCGAAACACAGTGAGACATCGGTAAGGTACATAATGTGATTTTGAACTATTTCATCATTGCTATTGGATTTGTCTTCGAATTCCAAATTGGATAGACCATGGGGGTAGAGCCTCACCGATTCAAACGGAGCAACTTTGTTTCAAACAGGAGCAAAGTAAGTTTGGCGACAATGACACTGAACCTACGATATTGTATTCAGAAACTACTGTGTCCTAGGGCAGGCAACGAGGTTATGGAGTTGCGCATGGGGCTAGTGTCAAAATCTTCCAAATTGAAATTAATTATTCACGCTCTAGATACATTAGGGTCTTTGGACGCTATAAATCCCGCGCAATTCCACTCAATTTGGACAATGACATTGCTGGCCCCACGAAATACCAGCACGGAATCGACAACATGGTCTAATTCATTTACACATTTTACATTTACCCAGTAACTTGCCTCCTTGAGATATTCTGCACAATACGCAAATTCTAATGTATTTCAACCACTTGTAATATCGAGCTGTCTAATCACAGTCTGTGCTTTATTAATGTCGTTGTAATTTATTCATGCGTGGGTTTGAAACAATAGAATTGTAGCATGCTACGCACGGCAAGTGACATAATGCTAGTCATTTGAGTTTGGAGTTTCAGTGTTTGGCACACACGGATTTCTTGATTGTGAAGTCCAAGGCGTTTTACTCTAACACACAACATCAATGTATGTATCGATTGCTGCATGTTTACTTATCATACATAATAAATATACTTAAGTAGAACTTTCAACTCTCGAAAAAGTTTTTTTTCCTGATTCAGACGTATAATAGGCTTAAAACTTCGGCCATGGCCCGTGTTACACCGTAAGCCTCGTTCGTTAATTTTTGGCTTTCCTCTTGCCATTGCCCATAAATATTGAAATAACGGGCGATGCGATGATTATTAACGTTTATTTATGGGCGAGGGCGAAAGGAAAGCCAACAATTAACGCGGAAGGCTTGTCGAGCCGTTAATTTTTGTTTCTCTCGCCCTCGCCCATTAAATACACGCCAATGGTTAGCGCGGAGTCTGTTATTTCTATTATCAACAAAACTCAAGAAAACCGCCAAAATTTACGAAAATTTCCCACGCGAAAGACAACGTCCCCAGGAACTTGTATTACACAAATGTGATGCATTCACTGAACAGTGTGTAGTGCAGAATGCGACGCAATGTCACGCACGCTGTAAAAATTTTGCAAACCCGGAGATTTGTTTTTGAAATCGTTTCAAAACGTGGCCCATAAATGCTCCATTTTTGTGATAGAATATGATCACAAATTGCGTTTAATCTGTACAGTTACGATGTTTACGATATTCATATTAACAGGCACGTAAACAAACAATTACTGTAGAAATAACGGACGACGTGCTGACCATTAACGTTTATTTATGGGCAAGGGCAAGAGGAAAGCCAACCGAGCCCGTTAACTTGGCTTTCCTCGATTGTCTCTCTTTTAAACTAATTTCTAAACCGTCGTTAGAGACTGGTCAGTTTCTTCAGCCTGGGGGGCGGTGGATTCAGGGGGGGTCACCTTGTTTTGACTTTTGTGATGGGGGGGTCACCATGTTTTTGAAATGCCCAATAGGGGGTCAGTGTGTTTTTGAATTTTGACACAGGCTCATCATTGCCTAAAATGCTAGTGTCAGCCACAAATTTCATCATTCAGTTGTATTTTTCGGCGCGCCCTTCGGGCGCATAACTTTATTAATCAGTCATACTTTCAGCACGCCCAACTTTAACATATCAAGCATACATACATCAGAGATATCTGTATGTTAAATATTTTTCAGCGTGCTCTCAAGCTCATTCATTCGTGCTCTTCAAGACTTGTCTCTACATTCAAACGCTTTTTTGGCAGGTATCGCAAGCTGGTAGATAAATACAATATCTCTCTTCGACAAATGATCACTGATGGCATCGGTGACATTGGGCCTTAGTTAGTGACCACTACCTATCTGACTTATAGATTGATATATGGCGGGTGCCACATGTGGGGCAGGATGCGCTTACCATTTTCGAAACACCTGACATCATTTCTTGGTCTTCTGGCCAGAGGTCCATATATCTTTCTTTCATGAATATGACTTTGTTTGTGTACCGTCTATTTACTGTCTGTTCTGTGCTGTTTTGTGTCTATGTTTACAACTATTGTCTTGCGAATTCCGACCTACTGTCATTGGATTATGGATTGGAATGATTGCGATTACTTGAATGTATCAAACATTTTTCAGCATGCCGTTCAGGTGCATGACTTTAATATACAAGGTATATATATCAGAGATATCAGGATGTTTCATATTTTTCGGCGCGCCCTACTTTAATAAATCAGAGATATCTGTTTGTTTGCTAAGTGAAAGTGTACCATAAACACCGTGCCGTACCGTACTCTCTGTGCCCAAGTTCAGAGGTTGCCATAAAGCCATTATGGTGATAACCGGGAGGGCACATTGTATATATATATATATATATATATATATATATATATATATATATATATATATATATATATATATATATATATATATATATATATATATATATATATATATATATTATATATATATATTTTTGTCCACCTTTTCTTTTACCTATGTCGTGCGCTGGGGGGGGGTCACCCTGTTTCGAAATTTGGAGTAGGGGGGTCACCCTGTTTTCGAAATTTGGAATAGGGGGGTCAGCCACTTTTGACGTCGGCAAAAAATAATCCACCGGCCCCCCAAAGGCCGAAGAAACTGACCAGTCCCTTAAGTGATATTACAATATTACCTTACGAGAACACGTTTCCTTTCTTAAAACATGCAGAAAATGTACTTATATCAAACTTTTCGAAATTTCCTTTTTTATTACCACAGTTCATCCATTATCATAATATACAACGTATGGAATCATAATCTACGTGATGGAATTATTCAGTAGTGAATCAATAGTTATATCTAAACTTTTACATTGCACTCTCTGTCTGACATCAAGATTTTACACTTTTGAACTTTTGTTGATAATGAAGGATTTGATTTAAACGAACGCATATCTTTTGCGGACTTTTTATGACAAATGACAATCTCACATTGTCCTTAAAGGTACTATCACTGCATGCAACTTATAAAATGTTCATCAAGCCGTGTAAACAGTGTAATGCATGCTAAAGGATACTTCGTGAAATATTTCAACCGTAAACCTGAAAATTTTGCGCTTCTGAGAAGAACACAAAATTCAAGACGATCGCTTTTTCCCAGCACTTTGACGGAAGAACTTATA
This sequence comes from Ptychodera flava, assembly GCF_041260155.1. Taxonomy (NCBI): domain Eukaryota; kingdom Metazoa; phylum Hemichordata; class Enteropneusta; family Ptychoderidae; genus Ptychodera; species Ptychodera flava. The sequence goes on along the minus strand of NW_027248380.1, from coordinate 237,269 downwards.
CATACTTATTCCATTTATGCTTGTATTTCAGAATACTTAAGAAAAACGTCTGTTGTACGGAGTTATTTTCATTAAGTTCAACCACAAGGGAATAAATCTGCAGAACATGACAAGTCTTTTGACGCAGGAAGAACATAAACAAAAGTCACTTGTGGAAAGGAAAGACATTTGTTTGTGAAGAAAGTGGTAAGCGTTTAACACAGAATGAAGACATGAAATACCACACACTGAATCATGTTTATGAGCAGCAGTTTGTCTGCAAAGTATGCGGTAAAGATTTCAGCAGCAGAGAATCCCTCAAAATCCACGTCAGGATACATACAGGTGAAAAGCCGTACGTCTGCAAAGTATGTAGTAAGGGATTTACACAGAGTGGAAATCTACAAAATCACACAAGGATACATACAAATGAAAAGCCATTTGTCTGCGAAGTGTGTGGTAAGGGATTCGCACAGAGTGGAAGTCTACAAAATCATACAAGGATACATACAAATGAAAAGCCATTTGTCTGCAAAGTGTGTGGGAAGCGTTTTGCAACAAGCGGACATCGAACAGCTCACATGAGGACACATACAAATGAAAAGTTGTTTGTCTGCGAAGTGTGTGGGAAGGGATTTGCACAGAGTGGACATCTGAAGATCACACCAGGATACATACAAATGAAAAGCCATTTGTCTGCAAAGTGTGTGGGATGTGTTTTGCAACAAACAGATATCGAACATCTCACATGAGGACACATACAAATGAAAAGCCATTTGGCTGTGAAGTGTGTGGGAAGGGATTTGCACGGAATGGAAGTCTAAAAGATCACATGAGGATACATACAAATGAAAAGCCATTCGTCTGCATAGAGTGTGGGAAGCGATTTGCATGGGCAGGAAATCTTAAAAATCACATCAGTACACATACAAAGGAAAAGCCATTTGTCTGTGTAGTGTGCGGGAAGGCTTTTGCTCGGAGTGAAAATCTAAAAAATCACATCAGGATACATACAAATGAAAAGCCATTTGTCTGCGAAGTGTGTGGTAAGGGTTGTACAAGAAAGGAAGATCTAAAAGTTCACATCAGGACACATACAAATGAAAAGCCATTTATATGCGAAGTGTGTGGGAAGGGTTTTGTACGGGGATGGAATCTAAGGGTTCACATCAGGACACATACAAATGAATAGCCATTTGTTTGCAAAGTGTGTGGCAAAAGCTATTCACACAGTGGAAGTCTCGCATATCATAAGACGACACACAAAAGAAATGAACAATTTGTTTGAAAAGTATGTGGTAAGAAATTACCACTCATTCTTTGACTGAATTGATTCAAATGAAATGCAATTTTCTGTGAAATCCTTGATTAGAAAATTACCTAGAATAGGTTTTTCCAACAAAGTTGATTCCACCCCAAAAAGAGGGGTATACATTTAGTAGCTTCAATGTTAGAGATACGCAGCTTACATTTCGTCTACATGCAATGTTGCGTCCGTTTTCTGTAATCTTTCATCAGTCATATCCTGTCAACTTTGACCTTCTTCTTAGAAACAGTTTCAAAAAATCCTATCATTCAAGTAGATCGGTATGACTTACCTTTCATTTGTCAACATGATGAAGAGATTTGCCTTATGTACGTATGTCTGTCAGGATTGATGGAGGGATGGACGGACGAAGGGACGGACCACTGTACATATTAAACTGATTTTGGTATTGTGATGCCATATGTGGTGTAGATGTGTTGTCTTAAAATGAAACTGTCAGTCTCATAAATATATGCAAATGAGGGAAAGGCAAAAAAAAGGAAAATGGCCAAAAATCAAGAAATTAGGCAACACTAATTTAGCTGTTGGTTTGATCTCAATATTAGCTGCAGCTTTGTATTTTAAGTTATGTTTTTCTATTTTGCCATATTTGTAAAAGAATCTTCTTTCTTCTTCTCTCAAAAAATGGTCTGATTGCTTTCAAATTTGGTACACAGGTGAAATGGTGTAGGTCATTCATCCAAATTCAGGTACTGCCTGTGTGAATGGTTTTATTGTGCTGTTTAATGCTGATATGTTATTTATATTAATGATACAATTCTCGAAAATTTAAGGTAAATAGTATTTTAAATTAATCGACTTATATTGTATGTAACACTTGTACTGTAAAAAGCCCGATCAATTTAACCGGAAAAAAAATTATGATTTTATATCATCGAATTACTAGAAAATCAATAAAGCCGAAATAATTTGTGTCGAATTATTACAGATTTCCATTTAATCGACAATGCATAAGTGATATGCTTACCATCTTGGATGATTGAAACACATAAAGGCAACTATCCTGAAGACAACACTTAAACATATCCTGTACCGTACATAGTATTGTTCTCTGTAGGTTATCAAAAATCAAATGTTCAAAATACTTTGTCAAGATAAGTTGGTCGAATTAAAAAGTCCCAAATTCCACCTGTAGTCGGATTGATAAGAATAAAATAAAATTACGTTTTCTGGAAAACAGCGCGGTAGAATAAAAGGAGTTGTCAAATTGATAGCGTTTTATGGTAAATCTGGCCATGTGATCTTTATAAGCATGGAATGTTTACTTTAGTTAGAATGCAATAAACTCTTGTTTATATTATTATAAGCGACAGTATCAATTGGTGCAAGCCGATGTTTATAAGTTGGCATATATGGGAGGTTATATTTTGTAAAAATGTATGTATGTAATGTGTCTGTCTGTCTGAATGTATTTATGCATGCATGCAGGTATGTATGTATGTATGTATGTATGTATGTATGTATGTATGTATGTATGTATGTATGTATGTATGTATGTATGTATGTATGTATGTATGTATGTATGTATGTATGTATGTATGTATGTATGTATGTATGTATGTTATCTAAGAATGTATGTATGTATGTATGTATGTATGTATGTATGTATGTATGTATGTATGTATGTATGTATGTGTGTGTGTGTGCATGTATGCATGTATGTATGTATGTATGTATGTATGTATGTATGTATGTATGTATGTATGTATGTATGTATGTATGTATGTATGTATGTATGTATGTATGTATGTATGTATGTATGTATATATGTATGTATGTATGTATGTATGTATGTATGTATGTATGTATGTATGTATGTATGTATGTATTGTCACGTACCGTGGTTGTGATGTGGCTATCGTCGGGTACGTACACTGTGAACATCGGGCAGTAGACGTATTAGAGACGGCAACGGTACGCAAATATACTCTAAGTCGTAGCACTTTATTCAGCTGAGTAACATTAGTTACACGGTAAAACTTCTATGTCTCACACTAGTCTAATAATAGGCGTCAGTCACGGTCAGTGTCGTCTCGAGCGTCGCAACAGGTTCTGAACAGCTTCTACTTTAACACACTAAAATGCAGAGTTTATATTGGGTGAATATCTGGCTTTGTCATGACTTTGGTATCCGTCTATCATTATCTAAAGAATTAACTAAAGACAGTCGGCATACGTGCAGAGGACAGGAAGGTCGCTCCCATCAGTACATCTGTCAACATAACGCAGGAGGTCCAGCTTAAGTGTCCGGTCGCTGTTAATGACTTAAGCCATAGACCCTCGAGAAAAACTCGAGGGTCTATGCTTAAGCTGTTGTTAAAACAATACGTTCACTAAAGACGGATGAACGGTTACATCAAAGGTCACGAAAATAAACAAGGGAATCGTTCTCACGATGCACCACGTGCAGAAGGGTCAATGTCGGTCATTCATTGTCAGTCATACAAACTAAATTCAAGTCATAAAATATCATATAATAATAACTATCGTATGTATGTCCTTACAACTTAGAAACCAAAGATTCAGGTTGCCGTGAAATTGCGGTATACAGCACAATCATAAAAAGATTTATAGGTGAATAGATTTTTGTGGATTTGGTGTGGTCTCCAAAATGAATGGTTATTTACATATTTAATGAATTAGAACCATTAGACTCATACTGTAAATGTACTTCACCAAATTTGATGAAACCACCCAGGTACTCAAACTTTTTTATATTCTTCCTAATAGTATGGTGGACGTGGCTTACCTAATTTAAGCGAATTTGCATATTATATTACTAATAAACTTCTCTCATTTGTCTCTATAAGTATTGAGTGTACCGATTTCGACTAGACCACCGCTAAATATTGATTGTACATAGGTCTGCTGATGTTTTATGTTTATGACTAGGACATTCTTATCATGAGATCATTTGTATATTTAGTAAATTTGATTAATTAGCTAGGATATATTAATATTTAGGTCAGATTTTGGCGCACCTCTACTATCGTTTGATCCTACATGTTCATTATGTAATAAGTAATTACAAGTGCATATTTAAAGGGACAAAGTCGGCCATTTGTCATGAATTTTGTTTCATGTGAGATACTAGTTATGTTGCTTCACATGTTGAAATATACTGAATGAATGGGTGACCATGCATATATTCAATCCCGGTTTTAGACAAATTAAATAAAACCATCGCGAAAATGAATTAAAGGTCATGACCATTGAGTCATTTTCACGATGGTTTTATTGACTTTCTCTAAAACCGAGGTCGAATATCTTCATGGTCATCCATTCATTCAGTATCTTTCAACATTTCAAACAATATAAGTATTATCTCGCATCAAACAAAATTCCTGAAAAATGGCCGACGTTGTCCCTTTAATGAATTTTTCTAATTATGCTCGTTATCAATAGTGAGCTCACGAATTTTGGTGTGACCTTAGTTATATATTGATCATACCTGGTGTTAGTTGTAGGAAAAGTTCAGCTGAAAAATACAACATTGATAAATGACGTGTGTTTACCTCAAACATGATAATACGCTGTTTTCAATCGCGACCGAAGTCACAACATACGGCATCCAGTCACCTAGTGGAGAAGCAACAGACAGACTGCTGGGCCATATCCCAACCCTCAAAAATACTATTTTGCAAATTGAACGTTCAAAACAAGGATAGCTAGTGGTTCATTGTCATGTTATGACCGGCCGTCTACCTAGCTGAGTCGATGGTGGCGCTCATCAGCTTGCACTAGCGACTGTCTTCGTGCTTTCCACGTTTTAACGAGGCAACAAGTTTATCATTGTTCAATCTTACTTTCGCTGAGCTGTCAAGAATAGGAATCACACGCCTTTTAGCTAATAGCTTATTCAGCATTGCTCTCATTCGTATCGAAAATTCGTCTTCAATACTGACCGAAGTTCCCTTCAACTTAAGCATTTCTTAGTTGGTCCTTGTCTTTGAAGAATGAAAACGTTGCAACAATCATGTACTCGTTCAAATACTATGTCCTTTGCGATACCCAGTTTTTCCCTGTGTTCTCGGTCGCATCCAAGTCTTTGGGGGACGGGGGGGGGGGCTGGGGGTTGGTGGGGTCTTGTGCAATGCCTTGGCCAACAAGGTTTTAATCTCCGACTTTTATCATCAATGTTATAAGCCTGCTCTCCTAATGTTTTCACTTCTTTCTTCATTTCTGCCAGTTCTTCCCTACGCTCTTTCATTCCTTCCAACGAATGTTCAACATTCTCAATTCAATGCACATTTGAAAAAGTAGTGTGACGGGTGGCATGCAAAGTGTCTTCAATGTTACTTATAGCTTGTACGGTTTTCTAGTCTATTTGCATTATTCAAGTATAATATTGAGATTCAGCCAACAAATCGGATAATAGTTTCCGAGACGCTACACATTAGCCCTTTAAGTTGTTTGGAGTCGCTCTTTATTTCAGACGAATTTAGAATCGTGCCTAGATATTTTTTGATATCGAAGTTGCCTGTGAATGGGTATCAGGTCCGGGATTTGGTTTGACGTTGCCACTCATAAACAGCAGCATGGGAAGGAGACGAACAGACGCAATTTCTCCTTGGGTAATTAGTATACAAAAGCGTGCCTAAAACAAAGGGCCACATTGTTGACTGCAGGTACCTGGTGACACAACCAATTCTTGCTCGATACGCCCCCAATGAGATGCCCATTATTGAATTTGTTGACGAATCACATACCGAAGAACTGGTAATGATGAAAAAAATACGTTGCTTCCACATGAGGTAAAATGATGGAGGACAGGCAATATGAAAAAAATGCTGCAACAGAGGCGGGAAAAAATATCTGCTATACCCGTGTCCTTCAGCCCCCCCCCCACAAAAAAAAAAATCAATTGGTCCCCCCCCCCTTACAGGCAAGAGTTAAAGGTTACATAATAGTGACGGTTCAACCAGAGGAAATATCAGAGTATCGGATTTTGTTTCACTGCTTCACGTTGTTTTCCCTGGCTGTAGCATATGTTAATGGCGTAATTTGCACAAAGCGAATGCTTGCACAACTTTTTGTTCAAGTTGTCCGAAAATCATATAACATGTAATCCTCCTGTCTAACACTCAGGCCGCCCTTGTCTAGGATCTCGCCGTCGTCTTTTGACCTTCACCCATACTCCATAATTCTAGGCGAAAGCCAAAAGTCGACATCGAGACCCTAGATAATACTGCGCCCAGGCTTGGCATTCACACAGATCGAATGTCTGCGTCGCGTCGCGTTTACAGTGGACGTTGTGTATATTTACTGCTCTGTTCCCGCCCATGAGTCTGTGTTCGCGCCCTTAGCAAACGATTTTTTTTTGCATTCTTCCTTAACAAAAATGTGCTTGGGATGGCAGGAGACAACGATGTCATAATATTTGTAAATAGATGGAGACACGGAGTGATACAACCTTGAGGAATACTTTACGTCTGAATGTCTTGCAAAATGGTCGTGGACACTGATTACGAACTTGGGAATTAAAAGCTTTAATATTTAAATGCATGTAGATATGTCATCGTTCAGTCTATGTGATTCGGCTTTGCCTTACTAATATAATGCAACAAGGACATACATACACCGTACGGGTTCGACGCAAAATTAATCTATCTGCATCAGATATAGGCCCCGGATGTAGGCACAGCCATACAGTGCGACACATAGGGGCACTGTCTTTTGTGAATGAAAATAGGCGAGTGTCACATAGTTTTAAAGACTTATACAGCTCGTACGGACGTTTTCGATAGCTGACCAGCTAGAGGGGTCAACTAGTCTAAGGGGATGACCATTCAATATCCGGGGTTTCTGGATGATTTAAGCGGCTTTTCGTGCCTGGTCCACTGTTCAATCGTTTTTCACTCTCTGCTTACTGGTAATTTTTTTCTTCGCACTCCTCATTTGGATACTTTTCCCCCAACAACAAATGTACAGTTCTCTACCGTGTGCGGAGTAAAGTGTTGCACATTAGATAATCAGTTGGAACACAATACTTGTACATATATTTAAATGTTTATGCATCTTGAACTGAGTGTAGTTCATGTGAAAAATTTGTTTGACACGAAAACTTCTAAAGGAGATTTCAGAAAGTCAGAAATATCTCGTATCAGAATTGAAGTCAACCTAATTAAACGTCAAGAATATCTCACCGACAAAGATAAGAGGAATGACGTAATGACAAACTTGTCTATACAACGACCTTCAGTCGGTATATTAGAACCAGCATAATCAAACAATGCTTATCAAGAAACTGGAAAAAAGGGCGATCAAACACTCGCCACAGTTTTTCCAGAAAAAAACGATCATGTCATATATAAAAGGAATAATAACATAAAAGACATCCTCGTTCAAGCAAAAAAATCAAACACGAGGAAATAAACGATACAAACGGTCTAAGTAACAAAGCACACAACAATCAAACCACAACGTAACGATTCTAGCGTCTCTTTTTGATGAGCAGTGGGGACCATTAAACTAAACATGTGGGAAACGAAATTATCCGAGCGACTGATGAAGGGACCCCCTATTTCGGTTCTGAAACATCGTTAAGACGAATCACTCTATCATAAAACCGATTTTTCGGGTGGGGCCTGATCACATGTTCAGGGTCAAAGCACTATAGATTCATCAGTGTCTTACCATGTTCCCTGTTAATATGAAACCTCATTAATCGACTCACTATATCGTATATCCCTAACAACGATAGAAACAATGTAAGAAGAAGCCTTCATTGTTTTATATTAATAGCATTCCCTAAAATCTATTTGGCCAAAGAACCATTGCGTATCTGACAGAGTCTTAAAATTGCGCCCAAAGGGCGCCCTGAAAATAAAAAAAATTGTGTTACAGAAATAAACTTTTGATGGATTTTTTTTCTGTCACCTTAGTGAGCCATCTTTTTTCCTAAGCTCCCTCTGGCTGATTTTTTTTCATTGACATTCGCTAAGAATATTTTTTTTAATCTTCTAGACCCCAGGATATCAAAGGGCCCAGCCCTAAGCTAGGCTGGGCAGGCTCGAGTTGTCGTGTACGTTATGTCCACGATCGCGCTTGAAACATGTAAATTTCCGCGCAGTGCCGTTTTTATCCCCTGTCGATTTTATCATCGCTCATGGGCGGACGACCCTACTTGGTTTCTAGTCATAACGCAGCCCAGATGTCTGCTGCCAGAACCAGAAGCCACTTTCTGTCAGTCGTTTAAATATTCTTGTGTGGCATACGTTATTGAGTCGCATCTCACCATAGCTTGCATTTTCACAGGCCATATATTTAGATCTATAAAACGCGATGCAAAATTTAATATTTCTTGCATGGAAAGCGGTAGCACGGACATTACATTTTTTCAAAATGACGCGGCCCGAAAATAATGACCGTTCAAAAGTATTTGAAACTAAGTGACACTCGCCCATTTTCATGCATAAAATACAGTGCCCCCATGTGTGTCGCAGTCCATATCAATAGTAATAAAGTATAATTCTCATTTAACCTTTGAACTTTCAAAGAATACTTTTTAACCTGAACAAATATTACTAGAGGGACTGTAGTTTTTGTATAAGAAAATTCATTCATTGTTTTCTCACACGCTGCCATGAATGGCAAATCAAAATCTTTTGTGAAATCTCCAAATCATGTTTCGGAAAACACATGCACGTTTCACCTTCAAGAAAAGTACATTTCAATCAATTATCAAACATATACAGATGTACATTATAGTTTTGTTTTGTCGGGGAAAATTGTTAACAGTTTGCCTCATAGACACCCATGTATTATGATTGTTTTATATTTTTGATGAAGCACTATATAAGCCACATCATGAATTCTGCAAACAAAATGGTGACCATCCCCAAAAGGCATGAGTGATATTTTACAGCCCTTCAAAATGTCCTCACGAAAAAATAGTTTTCGTCAAAAAACCCCAAAAAACCAACAAACAAAAACACCGTCCCCCGTAATTTCTCTCCAGTCCCTAATCTAAAAGTTTGACTTTGAAAAGTTTCCATTTTTAACTGTCTGTCATGCGGACGTCAAATTTTCTGTTTTGGTTAGACATGTAGGCGTCATTTTTCCGGGCTTAAAATGTATCATTACAGTAATTAATATAGTCATGGGCAGATTTCACCCTTTTAAACCTTTAAAACTTCTTAAAACCATAACATATTTTAGTAAAGATTCGAAATTCAACATTGCTTTACTTAGATTACCGCTGATGCTTAAACAACAGTAACAGGAGCTAGGATTTTATGACAAGTGTCGAAATTGGCGACAAAAAGGAAATCAATAGATACAGCTGGCTATGTCATTTCAGCGAAGCATTGTTTGATTCTCTGCGCATGTGCGCGGATGAGATCAGCAGGGGATACAAACAGCAGTGCACCGGTATGCTGATCCAGCCATGGTTGTTTGGCAGCTGTTGTTAGAAAGGATCACCTCGGAAATCGTACCTGGAAATGCACAGAAGATCAATCTTGACGCAAAGAGGAGAGCAGGTATGAATTTAGAGATGTAGTGGGAGCCATCGATGCTCGTTTATTGAACCACGGTCCCTCCACTGTGATTGAACGAACTGTACCTCTTTGTACGGGAAATTCATCTCCCTCACTCAGGGACAATTTTGTTCACGAACTTCCTCGTCTCTAAAGATTATTACAGAGACATTCGCCGTGTATCGAACCACAAGCAAATATGAGCATGGATCTTTTGTTTACATCCATGCTGTGTGTCGAACCAACCGAAACGGGCCATATCCATCCAACTTTGATCAAAGTAAGATTTGCGGAAAGACACTCTACCCGTGATTGTGTACAGTGTATTAAGAAACTAGTGCTAGGTCAGGTTAAAACGTTAAGGGTCATTGGTTATGTAAGAGGGATAGTATTGTGTGTGATTTAAGGGGGGGGGGAACTTTTGATGTCGAGGTGAGAGGGGGCTTGAAAGAGTTAAAGAAAACGATTAATAAGGGTTGCCTTTGACAAATAATCAAGCCGAAGCTAAGGATGACAGAAAAGTAAAGATTGCAATCAGATATGAAGTCATTATGCACTGACAGGTATTGTAAGTCTTTGCTCAAAATTTTCCGCTCGGCCTGTTGAAGTCACATTTACAAAATCTTTACTCCCGTACAAAGAATATACACAAAAGAGAGCTTATCGGGTAAGATAGTGACGACTCTCTGTGTGTATGTGTGTCTGTCTGTCTGCCTGTCTGTCTGTCTGTCTGTTTTCTGTCTGTCTGTCTGTATGTATGTATGTATGTATGTATGTATGTATGTATGTATGTATGTATGTATGTATGTATGTATGTATGTATGTATGTATGTATGTATGTATGCATGCATGCATGCAAGTACATCCTTGTGAGAACATGAGGGAGAGTGGGCAATGCGAAACTTATCTGAATATGGTTCCTGCTATACCACATAATGAAAGCACCAAGCTTGGCGCTTTTTCCCATTTTTCAAATATGTGAAGTTGGTGAAGCCTAACTCCAACTGCTACAAGATAAGCGACCCAAACTTGCGCACTGTAAAAGTCAGCCTTGGTGAACTTAACCTTTCAGCGGAAGCTGTATCGTTATTCTCAGAATCATTTTCACCTGAACCCTTTACACTGAGGATGAGGAAGACCCTAACTTTGTGCAGATTCAAAAGTGGACCGTTAAAATGAAATTTATTTGAACTCAATGCCTCTCTGACACATATATTCAATGTCCTTATAATGATGCAAGTGACCTATATCTGTTGGGGTTAATCTGGATTAGTCTTCTTGTTTTTTTTGGTCTTTAGTCCCCACGGACACCATCAGGGGGACTTATAGGTTTGGTCATGTCCGTGCATCTGTCCGTGCGTCCGTCCGTTCACGCACATATCGCAGAGATGCCTGGAGTGATTTCATACAAACTTGGTACAAGCATTACTTCATATGTCATACATATGAACGTCGATTCGTTTTGTCATACGGTCCAATATGGCCGCCATCGGCCATTTTATTACGATTTTTCATGTACACAGCCATAACTCAGACATGTTTCAACCAATTTTATTCAAAGTTGGTACAAGGACATTGACCTATGTCATACATATGCATGTCAATTTGTTTTATGATACAATCAAAAATGGCTGCCATGCGGCCATTTTGTTACGATTTTTTCATGTATGGAGCCGTAACTCAAGCATATCTTAACTGATCTTATTCAAAGTTTGTACAAGGACATTATCCTATGTTATACACATAAACGCCAATTTGTTTCACTATATGATCAAATATGGCCACATGGCAGCCATTTTGTTACAATTTTTTCATGTCCTTAGCCAAAACTCAGGCACGTCTCGACCAATTTTAGTCAAACTTGGTACAAGGACATTGACCTATGTCATACATATGCACATTGATTTGTTTTGTGATACGATCCTATATGGCCGCCGTGCGGCCATTTTGTTACGATTTTTTCATGTATGGAGCCATAACTCAGACATGTTTCAACTGATTTTATTCAAAGTTGGTACAAGGACATTGAACTATGTCATACATATGCACGTCAATGTGTTTCACAATGTGATCCAATGTGGACACATGGGGGCCATTTTGTTACAATCTGTTCATGTCCTTGTCCTTAACTCATTCCCGTCTCAACCAATTTATTCAAAGTTGGTACAAGGACATTTACCTTCGTCATGCATATGAACATTGACTTGTTTTACGATAACATTGAATATAGTTGCATGGTGACCATTTCGTTACGATTTTTCCATGTCGAGAGCCATAACTCTGGCAAATCTCAACGGATTTTATTCAAAGTTGGTACATGGACATTGACTTAAGTCATACATATCTATATCGATTTTTAGACAGTAAGATCAAATACGGCTGCGTGGCGGCGATTTTGTTTCAATGTTTTAATGTACAGTGGCATAACTAGACATATTTCGACCAGTATAATTCAAAGTTGGTACAAGGACATTAAGCTTTTTCATACATATGCACATCAATTTGCTCACATTGCTTTAACAGTGAAAAAGACATTTATCAGTGTCATTTTAACTAATTTGTCATTGCATATGTAATGAACTTTCCTAACTAGAGTGATATATCCAAAATACTGCGTCAAATTTGATGAAACTTGATACAGATGTTGATCTCCTTGTGTTGGAAATAGTGCATCAAACTTTCTGAAATATGGTACGGTGATAATCTGTTAGTGTTTGGATATTATGCAAAAATTTTTGACAACATCCTGTCGATTAATTCCTAATTGACTCATTTAATGACCTTTTGTAATTAGGATGGCGGCCTACATTGGTTGTATGTTTTCACCACCATGGAACTCATTCTTGGCCATTGAGCGCCATCTGTATCAAAGTGTTTTTATCACAGTCCTAATTAATGAAGAGGACTCTATCCTCTCTGAGGACTTTTAATCAAAGTACCCATCAACAAGTAGGGACTGTGTCATCAACGATGACTGTTGTGGATTTTGTTTGTCAAACTCACCAAAAAGAAAATATTTTAACTGTTTCTATTTCATCTTTGATCAATTTGATTTAGTTAGCATTATCAATATGACAGCCTACTTATCACTTTTTGTCTCGGAGAGGAGATTCAAATAGCCTGTATATTTTGTAATTTCAGTTTCATTTGGCAACAAGATTTTGCAAGGAAATTTTTAAAGATATATTATTATTTCATTGTTCCTATGACAGTCTAATTTGCATGACTTCAAGATGGCGGCCAGCTGAATTTTCGTCTGTATAATGAATAATTCAACATTAAAAACTATCTCATTTCCATACTAATAGCACACTGAAGTAGAATATCTTTCACACTTATTCCACTCATGCTTCTATTTCAGAATATTCAAAAACGTCTCTTGCAAAAACGTCTTGTCAGCAAGATTAACAATCAAGGGAAGCCATGGACAGAAAACATGAGTCAGACAGCAACCCATTTGAAAAGAAAAAATATTTCGTCCAAGCTTACAAGTATTTTGCATGGAAATGAAGAAAGTCATTTGCATGGTGAAGAAATGACATTTGTTCGTGAAGAATGTGGAAAGAGTTTTACACTACACAAAGGCATGAAATACCACACAATGATTCATATTAAAAAGCAGTTTTTCTGCAAATAATGTAGTGAAGGTTTTCAAAGCAGTAACTCTCTAAAAAATCCACATCGGGACACATGAGAGTGAAAAGCCATTAATATGCAAAGTATATGGTAAGGGTTTTGCACAGACTGAAAATCTAAATGTTCATGTCCGGACACATACAAATGAAAAGCAATTCATCTGCAAAGTGTGTGGAAAATGTTTTGCACAGAGTGGAAGTCTGACATCTCACATCAGGACACATACAAATGAAAAACCTATGTCTGCAAAGTGTGTGGGAAGGGTTCTGTACGCAGTGGAGACCTAAAAGTTCACATGCGGACACATACGAAGGAAAAGCCATTTTATCTGCAAAGTGTGTGGAAAGGGTTTTACATCGAGTGGAGACCTTAAAGTTCACATGAGGATACATAAAAGGAAAAGTCATTTATCTGCAAAGTGTGTGGAAAGGTTTTTCACGGAGTGGAATTCTAAAAGTTCACATGAGGACACATACAAATGAAAAGCCATTTGTCTGCAAAGTGTGCGGAAATGATTTTGCACGCTGTGGAGACCTAAAAATTCACATGAGGACACATCCAGAGGAAAAGCCATTTGTCTGCAAAGTGTGTGGAAAGGGTTTTACATCGAGTGGAGGACTAAAAGGTCACATGAGGACACATACAAATGAAAAGCCATTTGTCTGCAAAGTGTGTGGTAATTGTTTTACACAAAGTGGAGGACTAAAGGTTCACATGAGGACACATACAAATGAAAAGCCATTTGTCTGCAAAGTCTGTGGGAAGGGTTTTGCATCGAGTGGAGGACTAAAAGTTCACATGAGGACACATACAAATGAAAAGCCATTTGTCTGCAAAGTGTGCGGAAATGGTTTTGCAGCCAGTGGAAACCTAAAAGTTCACATGAGGACACATACAAAGGAAAAGCCATTTATCTGCAAAGTTTGTGGAAAGGGTTTTGCACAGAGTGGATCACTAAAAGTTCACATGAGGACACATACAAATGAAAAGCCATTTGTCTGCAAAGTGTGCGGAAATGGTTTTGCACGCAGTGGACACCTTAAAGTTCACATGAGGACACACACACAGGAAAAGCCATTTGTCTGCAAAGTGTGCGGAAAGGGTTTTGCACAGAGTGGAAGTCTGACATCTCACATCAGGACACATACAAATGAAAAGCCATTTGTCTGCAAAGTGTGTGGGAAGGGTTTTGTTCGCAGTGGAGACCTAAAAATTCACATGAGGACACATACGAAGGAAAAGCCATTTATCTGCAAAGTGTGTGGAAAGGGTTTTGCACAGAGTGGATCACTAAAAGTTCACATGAGGACACATACAAATGAAAAGCCATTTGTCTGCAAAGTGTGCGGAAATGGTTTTGCACGCTGTGGAGACCTAAAAATTCACATGAGGACACATACAGAGGAAAAGCCATTTGTCTGCAAAGTGTGTGGAAAGGGTTTTACATCAAGTGGAGACCTAGAAGTTCACATGAGGACACATACAAAGGAAAAGCCATTTATCTGCAAAGTGTGTGGGAAAGGTTTTTCACGTTGTTGAATTCTAAAAGTTCACATGAGGACACATACAAATGAAAAACCATATGTCTGCAAAGTGTGTGGTAATTGTTTTACACAAAGTGGACACCTAAAAGTTCACATGAGGACACATACGAATGAAAAACCATTTATCTGCAAAGTCTATGGGAAGGGTTTTGCACCGAGTGGAGGACTAACAGTTCACATGAGAACACATACAAATGAAAAACATTTATCTGCAAAGTCTATGGGAAGGGTTTTGCACGAGCGGAGACTAAAAGTTCACATGAGAACACATACAAATGAAAAGCCATTTGTCTGCAAAGTGTGTGGAAAGGGTTTTGCACAGAGTGGAGGACTAAAAGTTCACGTGAGGACACATACAAATGAAAAACCATTTGTCTGCAAAGTGTGCGGAAATGGTTTTGCACCCATTGGACACCTAAAAGTTCACATAAGGACACATACAGATGAAAAGCCATTTGTCTGCAAAGTGTGTGGAATGGGTTTTGCACAGAGTGGAAGTCTGACATCTCACATCAGGACACATACTAATGAAACGCCATTTGTCTGCAAAATGTGTGGGAAGGGTTTTTCAACAAATGGACACCTAAAAGTTCACATCAGGACACATACAAAGGACAGGCCATTTATTTGCAAAGTCTGTGGGAAGGGATTTTTAACAAGATGAGATCTAAAAGTTCACATGAGGACACATACAAATGAAAAGCCATTTGTCTGCAAAATGTGTGGGAAGGGTTTTTTGCTCATATGTTCACACACGTGAGCATATGTCGCAGCGATGTCTGTCTGTCTGTCTGTCCGTGTGTCCGTGTGTCTGTCTGTCTCTCTGTCTGTCTGTCTGTCTGCCTGCCTGTTGGTCCGATATCTCAAAAACGGAGGATCAGATGAGAATCAAATCTGGTAAATAGATTGAGTTAGCAAATTGCAAGAACTGATTAGTTTTTGGTGGGTGTGGCTTGCACACTTTTTGCTCATTTGCATAATTAATGATTTTAGAAAAAACGGATATACATTAAAAACGACTGCACACAATTTGACGCGATTTGCTACAAATGTTGATCACATCAAAATATATCATTAAGGGGTGACATGAAAGATAGTTGCTAGTTTGCATATTAAATGAACTTTCCTAATTAGGGATGTATATCTGATTTTACTTGATCAAAATTGACCAAACTTGGTATGTATATGGAAGATACTATAATTTAACATACTTGAAAGTCATCAAGCATTTTATCTTCACCAATGCCTAATTTGCATATTTAATCAACTTTGCTAATCAGGGATATATATTTGAATTGACTGGACTAAAGTTGATGAAACTTTCTACATGTATTGAAGTTACTATGATACAACATTCTTGAGAGTCATTAAGCATTTTTACTGCAGCCAATTCCGAATTTGCATATTTAATGAACTTTCTTAATTAGAGATATATATCTGAATTAACTTGATTGTAGTTGTTGAAACTTGCTATATACATCAAAGATACTTTCATATAACATTATTTTAAGTCAAAAGACATTTTTACTTCAGCCAATTTCTAATTTGCATATTAAATGAATTTTCATAATTAGGGATATATATCTGAACTGACTCGATCAAAATTGATGAAACTTGCTATGTACATTAATGACACTATAATACAATATTATTGAAAGTCATTAATCATTTTCTCTTCAGCCAATTCTTAATTTGCATATTTAATGAACTGACTTGACCAAAGTTGACAAAACTTGATGCATATATTGAAGATACTATGATACAATATTATTGAAAGTCATTAAGCATTTTTACTTCAGCCAATTCCTAATTTACATATTTAATCAACCTTGCTAATTAGGGATATATAGCTGAATCGACCCGACCAAAGTTGATGAACCTTGCTATATACATGAAAGATACTATGATACAACATTATTGAAAGTCATTAAGCATGTTTTCTTCAGCCATTCCTAATTTGAATATTCAATTATCTTTTCTAATTATTGATATATACTGGGATTTACTTGATCAAAGCTGGCAAAACATGCTATGCACATTGATGATTGTACCAGGTTAAAACAATATCGAAAGTCATTTCACATTTTCATGTCAGTTAATTTATGATTTTCGTACCTAATGAGCTTTCACAGTTCTGCATATATGGCTTGAAGGAGTTGGCCAAAGGTAATTACACTTGCTATATAAAGTGGTGATACAATGACAGAAGTCAAAGGACTTAATATTTTTATTTCAGCTAATTACATATTTGTATACTTCATGAACTTTTAGAATTAATCGGCGGTGAATATTGTTCATTATACTGATCATATTACTTTCAATGAAGTTGCAAACATGTGGCAAAGGTTCAAATTTACATATAATGCAATATATAATGAAACGTGAGCATTTTCAGTTCATATCTGGTTCAACAAGGTGACACCTAAAAGTTCACATCATGACACATACAAAGGAAAGGCCATTTATCTGCAAAGTCTGTGGGAAGGGTTTTTCACGGAGTGGAGATCTAAAAGTTCACATGAGGACACATACAAGTGTAAAGCCATTAGTCTGCAACGTATGTTGTAAGAGTTTTGCACATTGTGGACACCTAAAAGTTCACATGAGGAAACGTACAAAGGAAAGACCATTTGTCTGCAAAATGTGTGGAAGGGGTTTTTTAACGAGTGGAGGACTTTGTCTGCAAAGTTCCAAATTTGATCGGTCACCGTCTCTACTCACCAACATCAACATCTGTTCAAGTGTTATTAAAACTACAACCTCTGCAAGGAACATTGGTGTTGAATTCGATGATAACTATACATTTCAACAACATGTCAGTGCCACCTGCCGTGCTATCCACTTCCACCTCCGCAAAATTGGACGCATAAGGAAATACTTGTCTAAAGATTCCTGTGCTACCCTCGTCCAGGCCATTATATCTGCAAAGCTGGATTACTGCAATTCCTTACTATATGGTTTGCCTGACGCTCAGCTTCAACGCTTACAACATGCCCAAAACACAGCAGCCAGAATTGTTACACTGACCAGGAAATCTGAACATATTACCACTGTCCTTAGGCAACTTCACTGGCTTCCGGTATCCTATCGCATTGTCTTCAAGCTTTTGCTCCTAACCTATAAAGCCCTAAATGGACTCTCCCCACTATACATCAGGAATTTAATCACGCCTCATTCTTCATCACGCATTCTCCGTTCATCTGATCAATTTCTTCTGCACACACCTAGATGGAAGATGACTTCTTACGGTCGCCGCTCCTTTTCTTCAGCAGCTCCAGTTCTTTGGAATTCTCTACCCATTGACATTAAAACCTCCGCTAACATTAACATTTTCAAAAGACGCTTAAAAAGTTACATGTTCCAGAGAGCCTTTTTATGAACTCTTAGCGCCACTGAGCATTGGTATTTACCTTTGGATATTTGGCGCTTTATAAATTTGTTAGATAGATAGATAGATAGATAGAAGTATGTGGTACGTAAGAGGTTTGCACAGTGTGTACATCTAAATGTTCACATCAGGACACATAGTGATACAAATGAAAAGCTATTTGTCTTCAACGTATGTGGGAAGGGTTTTGCAATTAATGGCTATCTAAACGTTCACATCAGGACACATACAAATGAAAATCCATGTACGTGTATTAGAATAGGACGTCCCGATAGCCGGCTCAGTTCAAAAACAGGAAAAGTGATTTCTCTGCAAGTTTTGTAAAAAGGGGGCAGAACCTTTACAGAACAACCTCACTAAACGCGGCATCTTACACAATACACAATATGGTGATTTTTTGTAGAAAAACAGACAAAATATTTACGGCCGCTACCACTGCCATTTGCTGTCAGCCATCTTGTTTTATGTTCAAAGCTATCGTTTTAGATGACCAAGCTTACGGAATCTATTCCAGCAGCTATCGTTTCCCTACCCAAGCTATCCTGCATGGTGTCAAGGCTGTGATTTTCATTCACAAGCTACACTTTCTTAGGTACCATTCGAGGATGCACTAGCCCAATAAGAAGAGTACATATCTAGTAGCTCGACTGTGAGAATTGTTTAGCTTATATGATAGTAGATGTAGCATGGCTTCCGTTGTCTGTTGTCTTTTATCTGTCATCCTCTGTCAACTATACTTTCCTTCATAGAAACTATAATTAATAGTAATTTACGTAATGAATTTATGCACCACACACTATCTCAAGGATTACTCCCAAATTTGATGAAACCACTCATACACTCGCATTTCTCTATGCTAATCATGCTAAAAATTCGGTTCATGTGGTCGATATATATGCATGCATGCATATAGGTAGGTAGGTAGGTTGGTAGGTAGGTAGGTAGGTAGGTAGGTAGGTAGGTATGCTTACAAGCTTGTCTATTTGTGTATATGAATGTATGTTTTTATGTCCACAAGATCTCAGACCGCCCTGTGTGCACTGCATCTGTATTTTGGTGTAATCTTGCCACTGGTCAGATCGCAATGACATTTCTTTCGTAGTTTAGTTGATAGTTGATTTGTGTTTATGTGGATTTGTTAAGTTTCTAGCAATATTAAATTTTGAACTTTTAGGATACATTTTTTTAATTTGCCATCGTAATGAAACATTGTGTGACACCATCCGCTAAAGTATTCTTTTGAGGTTTCTACTGATGTTTTTAAATTTATAATTTAATATATTTTTTAAAATTCGTAATGAATTAGCAATTAGTACTGTAATGTTTATTATATCTGGCATTAAACATACTGTTAAATTCATTTATAAGTCATTACAATTATTCAAAGTTTTCATGAAGGCTCCATTGAAGAGATTCATTGATTTTATTTTTTATATTTACATATCAAATTAGGATTATTTTGATGTTTTGTTTTTTTATGATTTTGATTACCGGCATACTTTTATGTCCCTAAACTATGGGTACATAACTTTTGTGATGGAATACCAATACGACATTGGAATATAAGCATTAAGCATATGATGTACACACCTCCTAGTTTTGTGAAAATTAAGAATTTGGGAAAGAATCATTGACTTTCCAGCACAGTGAATTCAGTACATTTTGTCCCCGAGGTTATCGTTCGCCCAGTTAAAGCGATGAAATTCGTTTCTTCGCTTCGATGTAGTGTGTATGTGCGATGTATGATAGTGAGCATGCGTGCGTGAGTGCTTCACGAACTCTACAACGTGTTGAGCGGTCTCAGTCAGAAAAATGTAACAACTTAGCCGGCTATTGAACCACTCTTTATTGGGAGTGGAGATTTAGCCGACTGGTTCTGTCTCTGGCCTCTCCGCTAGGCGACTGATGCCGTATGCTGTGGGTTCGAATCCGATTGAAAACTATCCGTATTTTCAATTGGATGACCTCACAACATTAGCGCATCCTGTCACCTAACGACGACATCACAGTCAAATCCGTTCGGCCAAACCCCTACCCTTGAAAAAGAATACAAGTGATTCAAAAACCAAACTAAGCTGTTAAAGTTGTTCTGACTGCGACCCCTCCACAAACTGTAGATTTCATGAAGCACTTGCACAAACATACTTGCTATTACACATCGCAAACAAACTTGATCAAAACGATGACTACATTTTAACAGGAGAAACAGATTCCCTTGCTGCCTTTGTGTAATGCACTGAGAAAGTTAACCATCTCAACTTTTAATACCTTTAAGCTTAGTCAATCGTAAAATCACTCGGTTTTCTTCTAAGCTCTGAAAACGATGGCTAGATAAATGAGGTAAGATGCTGCAATTTTTACCTTAACTCCTCTTAATTAGGGATAAGAGGGGTTTAACCTCAAAAAATGTGTTGCACACATTATAAGACTCTAATTGAGATGATGAAGAAATAAAGACGGTGGGCTTAGATTCACTTTGATCACTTTGACCTTCACGTTTTCTTTTCAATTGAAACAATCTGACATTAAATGGCCGTCTTTCTTACAATAATTACAAGAAAGTGTACCAAACTCTTTGCCAACGAGATTGAGATTTGGGATCTGATGATGTGGGAGTGTTACTTGAACTCTGTGAACTGTTGTCATTTGATTTTCTACTCTCCTTTGAAAAATTCTTGCATGAAAAGGAGGAGTTAATAAATTTCCCTGTATTGTTACGATATGAAAAGGAATGGGATGGTTTGCTGAGAAATGAAGTTTTGTGGGTCAGTGAATAATCATCAGCCAAACGTGCAGCAAC
Organism: Ptychodera flava; assembly: GCF_041260155.1. Taxonomy (NCBI): domain Eukaryota; kingdom Metazoa; phylum Hemichordata; class Enteropneusta; family Ptychoderidae; genus Ptychodera; species Ptychodera flava. Next base: position 216,115 of record NW_027248380.1, on the reverse strand, counting down.
TTCTAATTTATCTGCCTTTTGTTCATTGATAAATGTCTTGATGCCACTCCGAATGCACCATTGACCATGGACAATGGACCTGGTAATATATTACCTTGAATGGAAATGATTATTGGACCAGTTTAATGTCATATTTTAAATTACTCAATCATTAATGTCATATTTAAATTCTTCAATCAAAACAAGTTGTTGTAATTTATCGTATTTCTGACAGACCTTTCCAGAAGAACACCAACGATCAAACAGTTGTTCTTTTGTTCGAGCAAATTCAACATAATGTGATTTTTCGCCTTCTGACAATCCCTAAATTTCTGACGGTAAACTTCAGGCAAAAACTCATAGCCCTTGTTAATTAATTCCTTCACAGAATCATAATCTGAAGCCTGCTCTACTGACACCTGAATGTAAATGTGTCTGGCTTTACCCACCAAAGCACTCTACAAAAGTATAGACCAGGACTCACTAGGCCAATTCAGACTCCGAGCAAATTTCTCAAAATGAGGAAAATATTTGTCAACATCCTTTTTTTGAAAAGGGGAACCAACCTGAAGTGCTTTGTGATGTCAAAATTGTCTAAAGAGAATAATTTTCCTGACTGTCCGTGCTCTGAACGTTTCATTTCTAAGTGCAGTCGATGTTCTGCCAATTGTCGTTCCTTTTCTTTTTCCTCTCTAGCTTTCTCTCCTTGTCTATTTTCCATTTCTAATATTTCCTGCCTATCTTTCTCTCTCTGTCTTTCTTCCATTTGTAATTCTATTTTCTTAAATTCCAAATTTGCGTGTATTTCTAATTCCGATTTTCTGAGTTCAAAAGGTAGACTTTGGCTCAAAATTTTTTAAGGTGAATTCCTCAAATTGGCCTGAATTAACTAAATGTTTCGCAATATTGTACTGTATTTCCCTCTTGCGCATAGATCTTTTGACTTCTACTTTAAGGAAATTGGCCAGTGCAATTAGGTCGTCTTTTCTGAGGGAATCAAATGTGTCCTGATCAAGGTCCTCAATATCATCTGGTTTGAATTCCGCCATGATTAAATTTCGCTGAGTTCACAATATACAGTAGTTTGGAAAAGGCTGGCAAAATGCTGTCAAACGGCTCAAAATGTTCGTATCCCGGACGAGCCCCCAATTTTGTTACGTGACAAAAAACGAACGAAAGGTGAACTGAGCAGTTTCCGTGTAAAACGACATTTATTGAGAAAAATTAAACGAATTGCTAAGCCAGGGATAGAATACAAACTTTAAACTGTAAAAGTGTACAGGCTACTTATCTCAGCTGGGACGGCAAAGCTTCAGTCTCAGATTTGTAACAGTCAGTCGGAGAATGAACAGTCCTTTGGCTTGCAGGCTACAGTATAAATCCACAGTATAAATCCAGCGTGGCAGTGAAGGTCTTGAAAAGTCTTGAAATTAATACTGCTGGAGTTTCCAAAGACTTGAAGTAACACACAAGAGACACGATCCCAAAATGTCTGACTGCAAGCCTGCTGTCCCAGTATTTATACTCATGTGGTTCTATAAGAGCATACAAGAACAATCTAGAACTGTTATTGACATGCTAATTACTGTTCTAAAATTATCTCTCTCACACAACTAATTAAATTTCAAGAACATTCCAAACATGACTAATTGAATTCAAGTCTGTGAGGTCATGAAGGACAGTGACCTTGAGAATGTTCCAGACTAATTAAACACAGGTCATGAGTGTGTGTGGGGGGGGGGGGGAATGACCTACATAACAATAGGGAAAAAACGAAATTTTAGATTTTCAAACAACAAACAAACCCTAAAACGGTGAAATGAGAATCTGCGTGCTCAGGCTTTTAAAAGTTTGAGAGTCCGAATATCTGTTCCCGTAGCACATTCCACTGACAGTTTTAGCAAAAAGTCAAAAGTCTTTCAAACACTCTAAGTAGTACTACTGAGACGGAGGTTTACTGATTGTGAACACGGAGGGCGCTATGAAGTAAAATCGTAGTGTGTAAGTGGTTTGCCTTTCATGACATTTATCTTGTGTGTTTGATTGACGAAAGAGTCCGTTATTGTGTTGATTTATCGTGTCGCATAACGGATGGTGTAAGCTTATACTCCAATTTGACTGAATATATAAACGAGAACTAAACTTGTCACTCAAATCCGAAAAAGGAGCGATGCTGAGTCTGAAACCGATCTCTTCAGCGGTGCCACAGTATCCCTATCTGGACAAATAAAATCAGCAGAGGTACCAAACAAGATGCAGCAAGCCTAGACTTCTGACTCTAGTACCCTACCCTCACCTCTCCTAGAATCGCCGGTGTTCGACCTGAAAGCACGGAAATAAAAAAAACAAGAAACAAAACAAAAAACACACACACACCGGCCTTTGCCCTGTAATTTCTGTCTTAACCCTAATCGGAATGTGCGACTTCCAATAGGAAAGTTATGCATCTTACAGTTCATCTGTCATACGCCGACACGAATGTCAAATTTTCTTTCATATTCAAATTTCGAGTAGACGGAAAGATTCAGTCGTATCACAGTCATTTGGTGGGCCATTCTGTTTCTAGACTTGAGGTGTTTCTCGCTTCTGTACACTCGTCTATGGGGCGAATAGTCCCAGAGCTGAATAGCCCACCAAACGACTGTGGTCGTATGCGGGGGCTCCGGCACAGTGTGACCTATGACCCTTTACTGCGACTGAAGGCACACTGTACTTGGCCGCGGAAAACTCAGAAGAAAGAAGTACCGCCCACAACTAACATTACAGACTGCTCAAATATGTAAATCATGGTAGTGTAATTTGAAGATTCACCACGTGGGCTATTTACGTACATAATGACCATAATTAGAAAACGATGCAGGCGGTCTTGTTACCCTACATACTTTCAATTAACTCGTTCCTGTAAAATTTTGCTGGAGACCGGATTTCAACAGTGTGCCTTCAGACCAACGTAAAGTTGTCATCATCCTCGTCCTCATCCTCAGCCTCGGGGGTGAGGATGACGCTACAGCGTCAGCTTCATCGGCGTCAGATCCGATTATTCCCGATGCGTCTGATGGAATGATAAGTGTAAAAACGACTTTAAAAATGTACTCAAAGTTTCATATCACTGTAAATGTTAATCAAAACACAGTGGGGTATGTATATGGTGTCCAATCAATGCCAAAATTACTACTTTGATTTTACATCACGACATGCAACTCTCTTTTCTATTTAACTACTCAACATTCTATTCCGCTGCTCCGTATCCTATTCTACAACTGTGTATGCTATTCCATTTTCTATTTTACAATTCAACATGCTCTTCTGAATTTCATTTGACAACACAACATGCCATTCCAAATTCTATTTCACAAGTCAACATGCTCTTCTGAATTTCATTTGACAACACAACATGCCATTCCAAATTCTATTTTACATTTCAACATGCTCTTCTAAATTTCATTTGACAATACGACATGCCATTCCAAATTCTATTTCACAAGTCAACATGCTGTTCTGAATTTCATTTGACAACACAACATGCCATTCCAAATTCTATTTTACAATTCAACATGCCCTTCTGAATTTCATTTGACAATACGATAGCCATTCCAAATTCTATTTTACAATTCAACATGCTCTTCTGAATTTCATTTGACAACACAACATGCCATTCCGAATCCTATTTTACAATTCAACATCCCATTCTAGACCTAGCTCTGAGGAGCAGGGCATTGTTACTGGCTATCGAACAAGATTCAAAATGGCGGATGCGAAATGGTCCCCTCGCACAGAGAGAGAAATGCAAACTTTGCATAAGTCTAAAAATGCAGCTTAGCACATTGTGTATCTAAACAAGATGAGCGTGCTCAAAAACTAGGATCTATCACGATTTTAAATTAAAAATTGGCTGTTTTTGGAAAAGAAACTGCGCGTTAAAATCAGCAGTTTTGTCTATGGTGCACCGTGGGAGGCTTATTGTGTGCACGGCTCGTGTGAAAGACCAGGCAAAATTCACCCTCCATCATAAGTATCCGCTGACCTCCCTCCGAGCTCAGACATTATCTCCGTTCTGTGACGGAGCAGGTCATACAATTTTCATAGTTCATTGCGCATGCTAAGTAGACATTGCCAATATAATCTACAAGATTTTTTCTCTTTACCTTGTGAAAGAACCTTGTTTTACGGGTACCAGTCAACTCGCACTTTTTCCAACCTGCCCAGAACCAACTCGCCCGATTCCAACTCGCCCGTTGTTTTGAGATAGGGTGTTGTAGATTCCATGTACGCTAACCGATGGCCCGAGGCCAGCTATTTTCATGTCATGCCAGGCCAGTAACTCGTGAAAGACGTTCCTGCTGTTCCTAAAGAAGTGAGCCAGTACGCAGTAACTATCCCTATACATAAAGAAGCCAAACGAACTTTATTCTTTCAAGAGATTTGCAAAACGTGAAATTCACAAATTAAAAGTTTCTGCATTGGAAAATATTTCAAGCACCTGTGATTCTCTATGTAAGAAATATTTGTTGTTAGAAATAAAACGTTTTATGCATACCAGTTGCTGCGAAAACGAGCCCTGCCACTCTTTGATATGTTCTTCCACTCCAATGACCAAGCTACCCGAGTGGCAAAGGCTACCGATTCGCAGCAAGCGTACCAGTAGCTCTGCATGGCAGGGCTGTGTGTTTACCGGCATTATACGGCCTCCGTATAACGCTGGTAAACACACAGCCCTGCCATGCAGACCTAGCGTACCAGGTACTAATAAAATTGCAAAATAATATCGGGGCAAGTTGGCATCAGGCGAGTTGGAATCGGGCGAGTTGGTATCGGCGAGTTGGAATCGGGCGAGTTGGTTCTGGGCGGGTTGGAAAAAGTGCGAGTTGACTGGTACCCCGTAAAACAAGGTTCTTTTACAAGGTAAAGCGAAAAAATCTTGTAGATTATATTGGCAATGTCTACTTAGCATGCCCAATGAACTATGAAAATTGTACGACCTGCTCCGTCACAGAACGGAGATAATGTCTGAGCTCGGAGGGAGGTCAGCGGATACTTATGATGGAGGGTGAATTTTGCCTGGTCTTTCACACGAGCCGTGCACACAATAAGCCTCCCACGGTGCACCATAGACAAAACTGCTGATTTTAACGCGCAGTTTCTTTTCCAAAAACAGCCAATTTTTAATTTAAAATCGTGATAGATCCTAGTTTTCGAGCACGCTCATCTTGTTTAGATACACAATGTGCTAAGCTGCGTTTTTAGACTTATGCAAAGTTCGCATTTCTCTCTCTGTGCGAGGGGACCATTTCGCGTCCGCCATTTTGAATCTTGTTCGATAGCCAGTAACACTGCCCTGCTCCGCAGAGCTAGGTCTAGAATGGGATGTTGAATTGTAAAATAGGATTCGGAATGGCATGTTGTGTTGTCAAATGAAATTCAGAAGAGCATGTTGAATTGTAAAATAGAATTTGGAATGGCATGTCGTATTGTCAAATGAAATTCAGAAGAGCATGTTGAATTGTAAAATAGAATTTGGAATGGCATGTTGTGTTGTCAAATGAAATTCAGAAGAGCATGTTGACTTGTGAAATAGAATTTGGAATGGCATGTTGTATTGTCAAATAAATTTAGAAGAGCATGTTGAAATGTAAAATAGAATTTGGAATGGCATGTTGAGTTGTCAAATGAAATTCAGAAGAGCATGTTGACTTGTGAAATAGAATTTGGAATGGCATGTTGTGTTGTCAAATGAAATTCAGAAGAGCATGTTGACTTGTAAAATAGAATTTGGAATGGCATGTTGTGTTGTCAAATGAAATTCAGAAGAGCACATTGACTTGTGAAATAGAATTTGGAATGGCACGTTGTGTTGCCAAATGAAATTCAGAAGAGCATGTTGACTTGTGAAATAGAATTTGGAATGGCACGTTGTATTGTCAAATGAAATTCAGAAGAGCATGTTGACTTGTGAAATAGAATTTGGAATGGCACGTTGTGTTGTCAAATGAAATTCAAAAGAGCATGTTGACTTGTGAAATAGAATTTGGAATGGCATGTTGTGTTGTCAAATGAAATTCAGAAGAGCATAATGACTTGTGAAATAGAATTTGGAATGGCATGTTGTGTTGTCAAATGAAATTCAGAAGAGCATAGTGACTTGTGAAATAGAATTTGGAATGGCATGTTGTGTTGTCAAATGAAATTCAGAAGAGCAGGTTGACTTGTGAAATAGAATTTGGAATGGCATGTTGTGTTGTCAAATGAAATTCAGAAGAGCATGTTGACTTGTGAAATAGAATTTGGAATGGCATGTTGTGTTGTCAAATGAAATTCAGAAGAGCATGATGACTTGTGAAATAGAATTTGGGATAGCATGTTGTGTTGTCAAATGAAATTCAGAACAGCATGTTGACTTGTGAAATAGAATTTGGAATGGCATGTTGTATTGTCAAATGAAATTTAGAAGAGCATGTTGAAATGTCAAATAGAATTTGGAATGGCATGTTGTGTTGTCAAATGAAATTCAAAAGAGCGTGTTGAAGCGTAAAATAGAATTTGGAATGGCATGTTGTGTTGTCAAATGAAATTCAGAAGAGCATGTTGACTTGTGAAATAGAATTTGGAATGGCATGTCGTGTTGTCAAATGAAATTCAGAAGAGCATGTTGACTCGTGAAATAGAATTTGGAATGGCATGTTGTGTTGTCAAATGAAATTCAGAAGAGCATGTTGACTTGTGAAATAGAATTTGGAATGGCATGTCGTGTTGTCAAATGAAATTCAGAAGAGCATGTTGACTTGTGAAATAGAATTTGGAATGGCATGTCGTATTGTCAAATGAAATTTAGAAGAGCATGTTGAAATGTCAAATAGAATTTGGAATGGCATGTTGTGTTGTCAAATGAAATTCAGAAGAGCATGTTGACTTGTGAAATAGAAATTGGAATGGCATGTTGTGTTGTCAAATGAAATTCAAAAGAGCATGTTGACTTGTGAAATAGAATTTGGAATGGCATGTTGTGTTGTCAAATGAAATTCAGAAGAGCATGTTGACTTGTGAAATAGAATTTGGAATGGCATGTTGTGTTGTCAAATGAAATTCAGAAGAGCATATTGACTTGTGAAATAGAATTTGGAATGGCATGTCGTGTTGTCAAATGAAATTCAGAAGAGCATGTTGACTTGTGAAATAGAATTTGGAATGGCACGTTGTGTTGTCAAATGAAATTCAGAAGAGCATGTTGACTTGTGAAATAGAATTTGGAATGGCACGTTGTGTTGTCAAATGAAATTCAGAAGAGCATGTTGACTTGTGAAATAGAAATTGGAATGGCATGTTGTGTTGTCAAATGAAATTCAGAAGAGCATGTTGACTTGTGAATAGAATTTGGAATGGCATGTAGTGTTGTCAAATGAAATTCAGAACAGCATGTTGACTTGTGAAATAGAATTTGGAATGGCACGTTGTGTTGTCAAATGAAATTCAGAAGAGCATGTTGACTTGTGAAATAGAATTTGGAATGGCATGTCGTGTTGTCAAATGAAATTCAGAAGAGCATGTTGACTTGTGAAATAGAATTTGGAATGGCATGTCGTTTTGTCAAATGAAATTCAGAACAGCATGTTGAATTGTAAAATAGAATTCGGAATGGCATGCCGTGTTGTCAAATCAAAGTAGTAATTTTGGCATGGATTGGACATTATAGTTTGTATTTCATATTATATCATACCAGTATATTGATGGTGCAAATACCGTGATCTATTGGCTGAGACGCGACAAGAACTGTGGTATATTGGCGATATACCACGGCTGTCATGCACACAGGCTCTCGGCTTGAGGAAAAGTTCTTTTATGATGTCCCATGCCAGAATTTCAATGTACTGTTATGATATAATAGCAATAAATCACACCCAGCGACGGTATACCACTCGATTTCGACCTATTCACTTCATATATTCACTCGCTATCGCTCGTGCATGTGTGTCGTGAACTGGTCAAACTTTCGTAGTATACCATCACTAGGTGTGCTTTATTGCTCAAATATTTAGTAACCTCTCCACTAATATACGTTTCTCACGATGTAGTTATAACGCAACATTCTTAGCCCTTAGTTTCCTTAAAGTTCAAAGGTTGTATGTTTAATATCTTGACTTTTCAGGCCTCAAGTCATAGTTATTTGTTTTATATGTCCTTTGAATAATTAGGGCTTTTATATCGCCTGTCATGGTGGCGATTTTTACACATTTCGGACCACTTTTCCTTTGTTGCACCAAATTTTGGAAAGTCTTAATGCAAGAGTTGAGAGGATACCAGCAAACACATCCATGGATCCATGGACTGAAAATTACGAACATTCAAATAAACTAGTCTGTATGAGATATTCTAACGATAAAATATTACCTGCGAACCAGTTTTACGATTCAAAAGAAAGCTGAGAAAGAATAGAGTTGTTATTTTCTTAAGTTTTGGGCGAATTTTATCATTTATCCGTCATCGGGTACTTCGGCAATCTTCGGATACGACGCTGAAGCTGACGCTGAGTAAAGTCATTTTCAGCGTCAGCCAGAAAGGTCACCTGAGGCTGAGGGTGAGGATGAGGATGACTACAACTTTACGTTGGTGTTCTTCAGTCGTAGTGAAGGCTAGGTCGCAGTGCGCCGGAGCGCCCGCACACAACTGAATCTTTTAGTCGAGATTTGCAGGCGTCGAAAAATGGGAGATTTTTCTGGTACGTCTGTCTCCCCGACTCAGAAAAATGCCGACATTGCGGGAAAAAACTTTGTCTAGTAAAAATGTCAACACAAATGCCCTGCATAAGTATACATCCAATGAGAAAATGTATCATGCAAGTCATTGAAAAAAATCGATAGTTATGGACCGATTTCACTCTTTGAAACCCTTTTTACTTCTTAAAAGTATAACATATATCCAAGAATGTAGTAATTCAACATTGCTACCTGTAGATCACTGCATAGACAAGAGTGACTATAGCTCTGGTTTCTTGACGACTGTCGAAATCGGCAACAGAACCGAACAGCTACAGCTATAGCTGCAAATCTAGGAATTTTGCGCATGTGCAGGAATAAGATCGGCAGGGAATAAAAACGGTACAACTACATTACTCTGATCGGGCCAGTCATTGCACAACAGCTGTTGTCAGAAAGGGTCACCTCGGAAATCGTACCCCGAAATGCACAGAAGATCAATTTGGACGCAAAAAGGATAGCAGGTATGAATTTAGAGATGTATTGGTAGCCATCGATGCTGCTTTATTGAGTGAAATGTGCCTTTTTGAAAGGGAAATCCGTCTCCTAACTCACGACAGCCATTTTGTTCCCAAACTTCTTCTCTGGAGTCTCGTGGGCCGCGCCGTGGGCACAGCGGCCTTCGCCTTGTAACAAATCACTAGCGATTGTGAGCATGAATCTCTTGTTTAAAGCTTGCTGTGAGCCAAACCGACCAAAACGGAGCCATGTCCATCGAAACGGGATCAAAATACAAAAGATAGACGGCAAAGACGGCGAGTCTAATTCAAGCGCCACGAGCCACATGCCGCGAGCCAAAGTTCACGATGCACGATTAGCATGTTAAGCTAGAAAAAGGTGCATTTTCACTCCAATTTAATTCATTGATTCATTTTCATGGATAAATCAACATTCGGGCTTCAACGCCGTCTTCTAAATGCATGAACTGGTGACCAGCGAATGAGTGTTTACGAATTCTACATCAAGGGGCATACGCAGAATGGGACTCGAGAGAAATTATAGGGAGGGAGGGCCAGTATTTTTCAAATCACAACGCGTAAAATTGTAACATTAAAATTGATCAATCAAATTCTGTACATTAATTTTGTAGACCATATGGTAAGGTTACTATATTTCAAATATCTAGAAGATTTTTACAATATTATTTTTTAAGAATTTATGACCTTTGACCTGCCCTATCCCCCTGTGCAACTAAACTGTGGCTATGGTTTATCCTACGTAAGAGTCAAAGACGGCTGGTGTCTATCGAACTGTGACTGGTATGGGACACCGACCTTCGACCCTCAAATCATCCTGTACCTCACTGATTATGCACATCTGTAAATTTTTCCAGTCCCTTACCGGACAGCACATGTTGAATTCGTGAACACACATATCGCAGGTCACCACTTCATGTACATACAGCGTGAAATATATGCCCAATTGACACTAATTGTTTTTCTCCCAAGAAAAAAGTGAACAAATGTAAAAGCTCTCCGGTCTCCCGATACTGAAGAAATACTAGCTAGCAGCGTACCATCTTTAGTGGTCAAACTGTGGTACATCACAAATAAAACAATGAGTCTTTGTCGTATCCGAATCAATCAGAGCGCTTGATTTGTAAGTGCAAACTGGTATAGTGTTATGCAGAGTATGATGTCGGCATGCTCGGATATTGAAAACGGTCCGTTATACTGCATAAGTGTTAACGTAACATTGACAGGGCTCGAAAATTCTCGCCGCCCGACGACCCGTGACAAGTGAATTTTGAGTCCGGGCAAGTGAAAACAACATTCTCCCAGCCCGACGGACAAGTGAATTTCAATGAGGCCGCTGTACGTACGCGCTGCCACTTTCTAGTTCTTTGAGTGTTCCACTTTCGATATGGCCGCCCGATAAAATAGCTCTGTTCTGCTTGGTTACAAAATGGCAAAATATTGACGTCTTTGCACGATCTTATGTTTTTTTCTTTTCATGAAATCATGTCACGATGCCTCCTCAACAGAAAACTACAGCTTACAATAAGTTGTAAGGTGTTGAAACAATTTACCCTCCTTCCTACAAAGTGTATTGAAACACTTTGCTCTCCTTTCTACAAAGTTACAAATTCCCTGGTACGTGAAGCAAACATTGTTGCTGTTCGATACTACAATCACGGTCCCTCTCACTCCCTCATGGACGGACCGTGCTACAATACATCATGGACGACCATGAATACACTGAGGCCTGGCTTTGCCTCTGTGAGTCCCGCGTACCGGTTGTCCTTTTTAGTCCAAGTTTTGTCTACTTTGCTTGAATCAAAGTTTGGCCTGCAATTACTCAGTCTGATAGTAAAAGCCATTATTTCAAAGGAAACTTTCACAAACAGAGTCAGACTACAAGGGAAAGGAGAAAAACTTGAGGTTTTCTGAAAGGTCAAATCTGGGTCATCTTATGTGATGTCATGAATGAAAACCCCTTAAGTACACAATTATGGTTCAAAAGAAACCACCTAGGGAGGTCTAATAGGTACAATCTTATGATAAAAGGTAATTTCTTGGTGCTTTCCAATTTGATGGCATTTAGCTTGACTGTACGTTTTAAATTAAATTTTATTAACAGTTGTGGCAAAGGGAAATTGTCAACAGTAGTTGCAGTAAGCATATCCATTTCAAATCATCACATTAATATTTCTGCAGATTCCTCCAGTTTAATGATGTAATAGTGAACATCACTAGACATTTCTTGATGATATCAAAATATCAAATGAAAATGTTCCTGGGCTACAATGTTATCATTACATTATTATTACTCTTTAAAACATTGGGAAATGAATAGAACAATATCATTGTGTCTTGTTTCAAAGGATTTTGACCTGGCCCTTTTGTGTCAAGAAAAATACTTATACTGAAGATGCTATTGAGCCTGCTTGATCACAACTATGACACAACTCCACGATACTTGTATCTACACTGTCACTATGCTACCGAATGCTTTCTTCTGCATGGAAAATTTGTATTTGTGTGGCTAACAAAACCACTTAAGAAGCTTGTGGTGTATATGTATGATAAGTTGTCATACTGTGAACACTAACTCAATGCTGCAGGAGTATTCTGTATCTGTGTTAATAAGCTTATACACTTCACATTGCTACCTGATTTTTAGAATTGCCACCTAATTATTTCTTGTGGCAAAAGTTTACCACTAGAAATGAAAAGGTACTTCAATCCCTTCAATGTCATAAAGAACACAGATAATTAATGTAATTAAACCTAAACAAATATTCTTTAATGTTAAAACTATCATGAACAACGTACAAAACATCTTGATTTGTAAAATTAGGAACTCCTGAATGCCAAGAAAGCTGTTGCTACACTTGAGATCCTAAACTGTTAAAAGTTGCTCAAAGTGGCTACAAGATTTTAATGGGCTAATGAGTTGGCTAATCATTTTGGTGACTTTAATTGGGAACCCTGCAGTTTATGCACATACCATGTGGTAGCAGTAAACTAAATGATACTGAAAGTTTCACATGGGCACAATTTGACACAACACCGGTGGCCTATTGTATACTTACCCTTAGTGCACCTACCTGACTTGCCTATTTAACACAAGGTACCAGGTCACGATGACACACAATGATAATGTACCGGTGTTGTTTTATTGAAATACATTACATGTCCCCCAAAAATTTAATTTGTCCCCATTAAGACCTAGTATGGGTCACTGTGTCCCAATGCTAGCAAAAGCTGGCTGAAACACTGTGCATGTATACATTACATAAGATATTATTTTTGATACACAGAATAAGGACACAAATTTATCAGTAAGTTACAGCTACTGTTTCTTTACAATGACATGAATAAAACCATACGCATTTACTCCTTAAATCATCTGAAATTCAAGCCAAGTGAATTTTTCTTCCGGACAAGTGAAATTAAAAATTCACTTGCCGTATGGCAAGTGAATTTTTAAAAAAATTTCGAGCCCTGCATTGTTCACTAAATCTATTGGTGAACAGCCGATATGTTAGATATCGACACAAGGGCACAAGGCAACCAATCACAATGCCCTGAGGTGATCACTACATGATAACGAGACCTAAAAAAGGGGTCCAACCAATCAGTGAGCTGTAAGGAGACCTTATAGGACTGCAAACACTAATCACTGCTGCTGATACATCTGTCTAGGAGAAAAATCTTAGGTCAGTTTGAAACAGGACTATTTTAGACGTGCTTTACAACCAATAAGACATTCTCAGTATAGGAGTATTGTCTCTGGAGTTAAACAGTATCGTACGGCGTATTCTCGCCGTTCTGCATGTCTAGTTACTGACCGGAGGATGGTGCCAGTCGATTACAAGCTTGCAAGCTGATGTCAAAGCGTTTCCAGCTCCAAGGCCCATTCGATATAATTTCAACGGCCGTTGTCCGTGAATCCACATGACCAGCACTATTCCGGACCAGTGCATGCTTTGTAACCATGTAGTGACTTGCGGTCGACTACCTTCAGACCATGGAAGTGAAACTGAATGGTAGTTTGAGTACAGGACTCAGAAGTAGTTGCTCTGACGTTTTGCTCTTCTCAGGCGTATGCAGCTTGCATGCAGTTACTGGTGTTCACCTTACAACGTATCAATTTCGTAATCACCTCAACACAAACGTGACAGTTTGCTGAAGTTTATTCCTACATTGTTCTCTTTTCTGACATTTCTATGCTGACAGGCTATGGGCAAGTGTAAATGGAGGTACAAATGAGACGAAAACAATTCCGCCATTAGGGCCTCTCCTCGGCTTCAGGACTGTTGCAGCTTGTGGTAGGCGTTTGAAATGCCCATTACAAAAATGTGCTGTGTTGCACCAAAGAATGGTATATCCAAGAGCTGGATTGGTCGTCAAGGTCTGCATGAAAAGCTTACTGTCAAAATTTAACTGGAGTAAACAGTATCAGCAGGAGTGAAAAAACTGCAACACTGCGCTCCAGATCTTTCACTTTATGTATTTTTTCACACTAGGATGATTACAGTGCTTAGCACTATAGTGTGATCGCAGGTCAACACTTATCAACTTTTGGGTTTTAACGAGCCCTGCCTTCACCCCCGACACAAGATTTTTAGTCCCGAAGTCCGGCGGGGACTTATAGATCGGGTCCCGTCCGTCCGTGTGTCCGTCCGTCCGTCCGTCCGGAGCCATTTCTCAGACACTGCTGAACCAATTTTGTTCAAACTTGGCACAAAGGCATAGCACTATGATCTACAGATGCACATCGATTTATTGTGCGATACGATTCAATATGGCCGCAAGGTGGTTAACCATAACTCAAACATCCTAGAACCGATTCTGTTCAAACTTGGCACAAAGGGATAACACTATGGCCTACATATACATGTTGAATTATATTGCGATACGATCCAATATGGGTGTGAGGCGGCCATTTTGTTTGCAATTTTTCTTGTCTTTGAACCATAACTCAAACATCCTTGAAACTGGGCACAAAGGCATAACACTATGGCCTACATATGCATGTTGAATTATAATCCGATACGATCCAATATGGGCGTGAGACGGCCATTTTGTTTGCAATTTTTCATGTCTTTGAACCATAACTCAAACGTCCTTTAACAGATTCTGTTCAAACTTGGCGCAAAGGCATAACACTATTGCCTACATATGCATGTCAAATTATTTCTTGATACAATCCAAAATGGGCGTGAGACGGCCATTTTGTTTGCGATTTTTCATGTCTTTGAACCATTAACTCAAACATCCTTGAACCGATTCTGTTCAAACTTGGCTCAAAGGCATAACACTATGGCCTACATATGCATGTTGCATTATATTGCGATATGATCCCATATGGGCATGAGGCGGCCATTTTGTTTGCGATTTATCAGCGTTTCCGTTACAATTTCAAAACTTGCGTACGATTTTACGCAACTGAGTTTTTATTTGCGTAAAATGTATTCAATATGCGTACGGTAGGAATCAGTATCTGAAGTTAGCTGGGCAGTCTTTTCTGTAGAACTTGGGGGGTTTCCTGTAATGCGCATGCTCTATAAACAAAAAACAACAACCTGGGGAGCTTCAAGGTGTAGCTGAACGTTTGCAATGCCGTGATGCATGTCCCGTATATGATCGTTGAGCAGTCCAATGAGTTCATGTTCAAAGAAAATACCTTCTGACTACGAAATTAGTGTTTTCAAAGGGCCAACAAAAAGCAGATACTGTTCAAAGTCCAGCGGGACCTCTCAAGAATGCAACCCAACAGAGTCTAAATGGTCACCCGTAAACACTTTCCAAATAACATGCGACGTAATGACCATTAACTGTATTGTGTTACCAACAACGTAGACTCGATCAATTCTCGAATTTTTTGCATCTGTAGTGCCATTGTCTGTACAGAACTAATTGACATGACGTTTTGTGATGATGAAATACAATGTTGCATAAAGTGCTGTGGTCTGCTAAAGTCTAAAATGTTGCAATATCATGATAAATGTCACTAGCAAGCAGGTGCATCTGTTCTATTTTTGTCCTGCATTGAACCACGTTCAGGCAATGTAGTGCGGGCCACTTACGTTGTGTCATTGGGCGGCATTTCTCAGTGCATATTTGTTTACGCAGTCATGATTTTTTTTGCGTATTTCCGAACAATTTTGCGTAAAATACGCAGGATTTTGCGTTAACGGAAACACTGATTTATTCATGTCTTTGAACCATAACTCAAACATCCTTGAATTGATTTTGTTCAAACATGGCACAAAGGCAAAGCACTATGGCATACATATGCATGTATCAATTAACCTTGCGATAGGAGCCAATATGGCTGCAGAACTACCATTTTGATGGAATTTTGTATGTCTTTGAAGCTTAATTCAAAGGTCATTACACCGATTTTGTCCAAACTTGACACAAAGATTATGCACGATGGCATACATATTACATGTCAATGTACTTCGTGACATATTCCAATATGGTTGCCAGATTGTCATTTTTCCCCAATATCGCTGCCAGATGGTCATTTTTGGATATCTTCATGTCTTTGAGGCTTAATCATATGCAAATATTCCTTATCCAATGTTGTTGAGACTTGGTACAAAGATAAAGTACCATGGCATACATATGCATGTCTACTAATTTTGTGCTATGATCCATATGGTCAATAGACAGCCATTTGATTTCAATTTTGGTGTGATTTTTTTATGTCTTTGAAACATAAACATAGGTCACTGTCCTTCGATGGACTGATTTTGTTTAAACGTGATATGGCTGCATTCTTGTGCACATTAATTTGTTTCATTATATGATCAGAAATGGCTGATTACAACAACATACCCGATCCCATACCATTTCTTAAATTCCACCAAACCATGTGCATAATACGGTATGTGCCATCATGACACTAGAGGCAGTAAGGGCATCGTTATGTGTGATGTAATCAAACGTTCCTTCAATGGTCATTACCGGCAGAGATGGGTCAATTTTATTGACCGTTCCCAGGGGTAGCGCTAGGATTTCAAAGTTGTTAGCCACAGATTCCTTGCGTGGCGAATTTGTCATACATCTTGTTAGCCACACACAACTTTCTTTAGCCACACAAAACTTTTGTACAATAAAATCAAAACATATATATTTTAAGGTCTCATCTTGTTTGAAGTGCCATAGACTTCACATGCAATCCATCCTAAACCCCCCCCTTTCTTCTCAGACAAGGACTTTTTGAACGCAATTGCTTGTTACACTTCTTTAAAAAGACTGGTGCAGTTCATTTTCTGTGATAAGGAATCCTAGCAACCCATATGATTCAATTAGTACAACCAACAGAGGTAAACTATTGTGCAACACATACACACAATTACAGGGCTTCCTGTCCCCCTTTGTGGAGGGACCGTGTTTCCCCATCGTTTGAACTGCAAGTATAATAGAATGAAGAGCTGAAGACAAAAACAGTTAACTAATTTTTTTATTGATTAAATTTGATGTTTGGACCAACTGACATTAGTTTGATTCACATACGTACAACATATGCTTTCGATAACTTGCCTTGATTTAATCGTGTCTCGTAGTCATACTGTGTTAGTCAATCTGTTTTCAAAGTTGGATCACATATTTTGACAAGCATACCAAAAGCGGTCTTTAGATAGAAAGAAACCACAAAGTATTGAGATAAAAGTTTCATGCCCGGTTTATTTCAGTTAAAAAATACAGTGTTTTCAATTGGCTTCAAACTCACAAAATACGGTTTCCAGTCACCTTGTACAGATGCAACAGACACATGTCAGACGCGACGCGACGTAGGAAATATGTCACGATATTACATGTAACAGTAACAACACATAAATTTGTAAACAAACTAGGTCGACCGTCATGGCTCTCTCGCTACAGGCTGGACAAGGCCATGATATCAGCAGTTTCCATGAGCTTATCGATTATAAGTCGCTTGAAAATCAACAAAATACACTTCAGTTTAACTAAAATCTTACAAATTTCTTCATTATGCACATTGAAAGAAAACCTCAACCACGGGGACCGGAGCATTCAGCATCACGCAATGCAATGGCCATGCTGCCATCCAACGCTATGTTCGATCGCAATCAACTTGGCTAGCAAATCACTCCATTTTTCCATAGAATATTATCAAAAAAGTGGTAAAATCTACCGTTTCTATCACTCAGAGAGCAATAGCTGTACATGATATAATAGTCTTCTGTGTCTGAGTTGCGGAAAAGCTTTCATAAAGTCTCTCGACTCTCATTGATGGTTGAGTGCACGGCAGCGGGGCAGCCGACCTGATTAATATTCACGTAAACCACTGACCCCTTCTCGGAAAGTTCGCATAAATTACTGGAACTCTCTATTGTTAGGGTGGATGATGTCATTATTTTAGTCCTTATATGGCACAAGATCACTAATTCACTTCCGGGTTCGTTACCCACGAAGATAGTTCGGAAGAAAAATAGTGCAGACCTTGAAGTTTTGGTATCTGCATGGATGCTTGTTTAGTTTGAACTTTAACGTCAAGAATTTTTGTAAAGATATTTTTCTGCCTGAATCAAAATGCAGACTGTTGTGAATAATGGCTGAAGCATTTGGTGGTAATATGAGGTGTTCTAGGGCTAATAGAAATCATAACAATAAGCCTGAAATTTGTCAAAAACACCACTGAGGGCGCTATTTTCATCGCTATCTCAAAATTTCCGTGGACTTGCCCCACACGAAAAATTAATGAGTAGTTAAGCTGACATTGACCTAACACCTGTTAAGAGGATTCGTGCCGCTGAATGTTTTAAAATAGGAAATCGAGCTCAACGCTACTGTGGTGGCCTATGGAAATGAATTAGTGGTCTTGTGCCTAATTGACGGCCCATAGGAAGCCCTATATAGTATTTGTTTTATTTCACCAGGGGAAAGGTTACAAGACACATCATACAGTGAAAGAATAGAAATAAAAAATGGTAATAGCAAGTTACAACAGTGTTTGTCATCAAAATGTTTTAACATCCCTGGTGAGGACCATGGAAATAGTTCTTACAAACTAGTCAAGTCCATGGCCCAAATATACTGATAATGAGGAATAATACAACATGACTTTAAAGTGACGAAGCATTTAAGATAAATAAATGAAACAAGCACACAACAGAAATACATCGAGTGGCAGGGAGAAAAAAAAATTGCATGGAAATAAAAGTCAAGGTAAAGGGAGTACAGAGTCGAAAATAAGTGAGACTATGTATTGTCAATTCATGTCTAGTAGATATTTCTTGAGTTGCGTCTTGAAGGAATGCCGATTTGTTAAGTTTTTGATGGTATGTGGAAGGGAATTCCAATGTTTTACTGCAGCATACTTGATATTATGTTGACTAATGGTAAGCTTCACTTTGGGTATAGGGAGATTTTCCTTAATCTTAGAGCGGGTATGATAGCTATGGGGTACCTGATCTTCAATATAATTATTTAAAGTACGAGCAAAACGGTTATTTTTAAGATCATAGAAAAAAATGCACATTTGATATTTACATAGTTTGAGAACATTTAGGATGTTGAATTGCTTGAAGAGAGGGGATGAGGAAGCATTATAAGTTGAAAAAGAAATAAGTCGGACAATTTTCTTTTGTAGACGAAGAAGGGGTTCAAGAATAGTGTAATAGGTGCTGCCCCAAATTTCAATGCAATAGCTCAAATGAGGGAGAATTAAAGTATTGTAGAGCAAAAGGAGAACACATTTTGGCACATAGTGTCGTAGCCGCGAGATGATGCCAATCAATGGGCTAATCTTTTTGCATACTTTATCTATGTGCGATTTCCAAGTTAAAGAAGGGTCAATAGCAACCCCAAGATAAATAGCAGAAGACACTGCCTCTATAGGTGTGCTACCGACACCCAATCTGCCATCAACAGTAACAGATCTTTGGGGAGTTTTAATTATCATATAATTAGTTTTCTCTACGCTAATTGTAAGTTTATTAGCATTACACCAATGACATACTTTTTCAAAGTCGTCATGTAAGTTATCAAGGTTTATATTATTAGTGTTAACGGATTTGAAAAGGTTCGTATCATCTGCAAAGAGGCGGAAATCAAATACATCAGTAGAATTGGTAATGTCGTTGATATAGAGAAGAAAAAGGATGGGTCCGAGTATGGATCCCTGAGGAACACCACATAAAACTCGTCTTGGATTTGATGAGGTACCATCGATGCTGACTGCTTGTTGACGGTTATTGAGGTAGCTTTGGAACCACTGCAGGGGTAGTCCTCGAACACCATAATGCGACAATTTTTGTAACATAATACCATGGTCTATTGTATCGAACGCTTTTTTAAGATCTATAAAAATACCAAAGGTGATGAGACCCTGATCCATGTTATCGGTAATATCTGACACCAGATCAGCGAGAGCAAGTTTAGTATTGTAGTGTTTACGAAAGCCATACTGTGTGTTTATAAGTATCTCGAATTTGTCAAGGAAAGTCAATAACTGGTCCTTGACGACAGATTCTATCACTTTGCTGAGAACTGGTAAAATTGAAATCGGTCTATAATTATTAACATCAAGGAGTGAACCTTTTTTGTAGATTGGGATGATTTTAGCCGTCTTAAGTGAACTAGGGAAACAACCTTTTGTGAGAGAGCAGTTGACAATATGGGCCAATGGGCTGGATATAAGGGATGCGGCATCCTTTATTAGCTTAGGGTGTATGTGATCATGTCCCATAGCTTTGCAGGGATCGATATTTTGGATGTGTTTAAGAATGTCATTTTCAACAACAGGACGGAAGAAAAAGGAGTGGGAATAATTTGCTCTGAGATAGTGGTGGAAATTACCGGCCGAAGGAATGTTTGCCGCAAGACTAGGACCAATTTCAGTGAAAAACTGATTAAATTTCTCTGCTATATTGGCTTTACCTGTCAGGAGCGTGTCATCGTCACCCTTTAAATGTTTAGGGGAGGAAAGTTTATTACTATTCTTGTTAAGAATTTCATTAATAGTCTTCCATGTTTTGTTCGTGTTACTGGAATCAAGAAGAAATTTGGTACAGTAATAACGCTTTTTTGCTATCTTTAGTAACTTTGTAAGCATGTTGCGATAAACTCTGTAGTTATTGTTGATGTCAACATTCTTAGGTGATCTTTTCAATTTAGTGAATAGCTTGTGCTTTGTCTTTATTGAAATAGACAAACCCTTTGTCAACCAAGGTTTAGACATTGGTTTATGCTTGATTTTGTACTGACGGACAGGGCATGGTTTGACGAAATGCTGCAAAAGAGATCGCAAAATGCCTTATAGGCATCATTGGGATCGGCACACTCATAAACTGGTTGCAACTAGTACTATTCAAATCGGAGAGAAAAGCTTCCCGATCATAGTGAGAAAAGTTAGATTTAAAGAAAGAGGCATCATTAGAAAAGCTATGCTTGAAATTTTCAATAGCTGCAAAGATTGGAAAATGGTCACTGATGTCAGTGTGAATACAGCCACAGTCAATAAAATTGTCTGTTATGTTAGTTATCACATGATCAATTACGGTCGCTGAATTCGTAGAATCTCTAGTTGGATGGTCAATTGTCTGAACAAAGTTGTATGTGTTTAACATAGAGTTGTAGTCAGCAACAGGGCTAGTATTCATACTGACGTCAATGTTGATGTCTCCTAGAATAACGCAACTTTTGTTTTTTGAAGACAAATATGCAAGACATTTGTCGAAACTATCGAGAAATTCCTGTAGTGGAGTGTTCGGTTTTCTATACACAACACCAACGACCATCTGTTTACCATTGGTGAATGTTTCTATGAACAGCGACTCACAATTAGCAATTTCTAAGTTGTTAATGTGTGAAAAGGACAAAGACTTGTGAATGTATAATGCAACTCCCCCACCTTGTGAATATTCACGATTACAAGTGATAAGTTGGTAGGGTTGAATGTTGAAAAGTGAACAATCGGAGTCCTTACGTAACCATGTTTCAGACAAAGCAACAACGGAGAAAGTATGATTCAAAATGCTCAGGAACGAAACGAGATCATCATAGTGTTTTCCCAATGATCGTACATTTACATGAAGAGCTGAGAAAGATTGATATGGAACAGTATCAGTTTTTACTGTCGAGAAAACATTGTTTCTATATTTACCTTGGTTAAAGTCATCGACAGATATTGAAGTGCAACTGGATTTAACAACAGAGTCCTGTGTAATCGAGTCCATAAATGAAAAAGGCGAGCGTTCTCAAGTCAAGCGGCTAATAGCTTGCAACGACGATATGACGATCGCATCTGAGGTGTCATCCTTTCGCGTGTATATCTTCCCATTATTGGTCCAAATATACCTCCACTTTAGGTGTTTACGTCTGTCGTTAACTTGATGGAAGAGTCGCTTCACCGATGGACTTAGATTTTCGTTAATAAAGATGCTATTCGTTGCGTTGTCGTCAAGATGTAGGTGGGTTGGTGTTTTGCCTTGAAGGTTTCTTCTTGAGTAATACAACGTATTTCTAACTGAACGTCTTACAAATTTGACGATGATAGGCGGTGGAAGCTGTCGTTCACGTTGTTGTGAATGACGTCTTGGAAGACGGTGACTGATGTCAATATCGGATGACGTTACGTCGACTCCAATGGGAGCTGCGATCTTGATTACAATATTGTCTGTGTCTTCGTTGGGGACATATTTCAGTACGTATGATGTCCTATGCTGAAAAATAACAACCTTTTGCACTTTCTATTACTCCGAACAATACTTGGAAATATAAAGGTATGTGGAAACCAGCTCAGACACTAATTTTGATATACTTGGGGGGCCCAAATCCCTGCTGGCGGCCATATTGGACTCAGTCAGGAATAGGGATATGGCATAGCTTTTTGTCAATTTCTCCCCTAATTCCACTTAATTTGTCAAACCAGTACTTTTATTGTTTAGACATACAATTTCTTTCTTTTATATCAAAAATTCGTGCAAATCCATTCATAGCGGTTTTCTATAGAGAAATTTATTATTCAAAATTTCCGTAAAAAGTCGATGAAAATAGGCCTGGCCCCTGAAACCGGGGTTTAATTTCGGGGAGAGATACTATTTGTGAAATCATTATCTTTTTTGGGAAGAACACAACTAAGCAATTGTAAAAGTATTCTGATATGAGTGTTTGGGACACAAAATTTGTTTGCCAGGAATGTGTTTTTATGTCATATGGTGTCATATGGCTTGGTACAGAGGTGACGCAAATTGCTGCCATAGGGCCGATGAATGTATGTCTTGAGGCAGGTGTAGCAATTGAAGTGTAAGGTTAAATTTTCTTTTATTTTAGCATTTGAGTCATATCCACCAGTACTTTGATTGGTGTTAAAATTGTGCACTTTTGTCAATTTAAGGTTCACTATATTGGCACAAGATCACTAATTCACTTCCGGGTTCGTTACCCACGAAGATAGTTCGGAAGAAAAATAGTGCAGACCTTGAAGTTTTGGTATCTGCATGGATGCTTGTTTAGTTTGAACTTTAACGTCAAGAATTTTTGTAAAGATATTTTTCTGCCTGAATCAAAATGCAGACTGTTGTGAATAATGGCTGAAGCATTGGTGGTAATATGAGGTGTTCTAGGGCTAATAGAAATCATAACAATAAGCCTGAAATTTGTCAAAAACACCACTGAGGGCGCTATTTTCATCGCTATCTCAAAATTTCCGTGGACTTGCCCACACGAAAAATTAATGAGTAGTTAAGCTGACATTGACCTAACACCTGTTAAGAGGATTCGTGCCGCTGAATGTTTTAAAATAGGAAAATCGAGCTCAACGCTACTGTGGTGGCCTATGGGAAATGAATTAGTGGTCTTGTGCCATATGGTACTAAACTGGGTTCAAAGGGTAAAGGAAAAGCTGAGTTCGGCAATGCGTACCTAGGCTGGACAGAACGCATAGTACGCAACCACTGTCGGGTATCGTAAACTGACGTGGCGCTGAGAGCGAGAGTATAGTCACGTTGATTTCATCACCTGATAGTATCGCATCGTTCACCGTGAATTTGACCGGGATCTTTGAGTTTGAGGCCAGTTCGCCACACTTTCATGAGCGTGGCGAACCAAGAAGACATTTTATTTGCCACCCAGCACTTTCTGTCGCATTTTGCGAATGTGGCGAGCGCTAGTGCGACTCCTGGTTCCTCAGATTACTTTATTATACAAGTCACAGGCCTGATGCACCCGTTGCATCAATGTCATTCCACAGCTACCTAGACCACAGCTACCTATAGACACCAAAGATTATAACAAAATGGACAAGCGGGGACTGTGTCATCAACGATGACTTGTTCTATACAGTGTAGGCAAATGGATGGCAGTAATCGACCGTTTCTAGACATCTTTCAATTGGTGAAACAAAACCAGCAACTGCTCATTTGCAGCAATGTTAGTGAAAAAAGGTCAAAATATAGCAATAATGTCCCTTTAAGTGCAACTTCCTGCACTACTTTTGTCCGTTTTCGGAAAAGAAATTGTTGGCTTTTCCAGGATATGGGACCCAAAAACTTGCACACTGTAAAAATTAGCCTTGTTGAACTTTACCTTTAAGCTGAAGTTGTATCGTTATTCTCAGAACCATTTTCACTCGATCCATTTACACTGAGGATGAGGAAGATTCTAACTTTGTGCAGGGTCAACAGTGGACAGTTAAAATGAAATTTATTTGAACTCAATGCCTCTCTGACACACATATATTTAATGTCCTCATAATGATGCAAGTGACCTATATCTGGTGGGGGTTAACCCATATTTGTCTTCTTAACCTTTTATTTTTGTAAGTGACATTTGTTTGTCAAACTCAGCAAAAAGAAAATATTGTACGTAGTTCTAAGTCAGCTTTGAGTAATGGGAGTTAATTAGCATTATACAAAATGACAGCCTACTTATCACTTTTTTGTCTCGGAGAGAGGATTCAAATAGTACATTTTGTAATACACATATATACATATACATATATTATATATATATACACACCGGTATATATATATATATATATATATATATATATATATATATATATATATATATATATATATATATATATATTCATTGTTTGTATGACAGGCTAATTTGCATGACTTCAAGATAGTCTGTATAATGAATTATTCAACATTAAAGATCCATTAGCTGTAACTTTGGTCATTTTTAGTCCCCACGGACACCGTCCGGGGGAACTTATAGGTTGGTCATGTCTGTGCGTGCGTGCGTGCGTCCGTCCGTCCGTTCACGCAGATATCTCAGACATGCCCATGTCAATTTCTTTCAAACTTTGCACAAGGATAGTTCCCTACCCATACAGATGCATGTCGATTTGTTTCACAATGCGATCAATTTGGCCATGTTAGAGGACTTTTTAGTTTTCACCTCCATAGACTCCATGTATAAGGCAGTCTCCATAGACTCCAATGTATAAGGCAGTCCATAGGCTCCATGTGTCCATAGGCTCCCATGTATATGCAGTCCATAGACTCCCATGTATAAGGCCAAGAAAAATAAAAATTTAGTTTCTCATCGTATTCATATTGCAAAAAGGATGCAGTGACACAGATTTTAGTCCCCCACTGATGAAGTCCAGGGGGCTTATAGATTGGGTCTGTTCGTCCGTGAGTCCATCTGTGAGTCCATCCGTTCACTCAGATATCTCAGATATTTTGACAAAATATCACGTGACCTTGGTGACCTTTGACCTCAAATATATATATTGTCCATAACTCAGTAACCACAAGTGCTACACTACACCCTTCATATATGGTATGATGGGACAGCTTATGACGCCACATAATGTACCTCATTAATTATGCACATATCTAATTTTGAGCGAGC
The DNA here is from genome assembly GCF_041260155.1 of Ptychodera flava. NCBI lineage: Eukaryota > Metazoa > Hemichordata > Enteropneusta > Ptychoderidae > Ptychodera > Ptychodera flava. The sequence goes on along the minus strand of NW_027248380.1, from coordinate 191,097 downwards.
CAATAGAGCTCAAGGTCCTCGCATGATTTTTGGTATATAGGGAGAACTTAGCAATACTATTTTTTTGTCAAAATGTCACGTGACCTCAGTGACCTTTGACCTCAAATATACATATTTGTCCATAACTCAGTAACCACAAGTGCTACACCCTTGGTATGATGGGAGAGCTTATGACGCCACAATATTGTACCTCATTAATTATGCACATATCTAATTTTGAGCGAGTCAATAGAGCTAGAGATCTGATTTTTGGTATATAGGGATAACTTAGCAATACAATTTTTTTGACAAAATGTCACATGACCTCGGTGACCTTTGACCTCAAATATACATATTTGTCCATAACTCAGTAACCACAAGTGGTACACCCTTCATATATGGTATGATGGGAGACTTGAAGATGCTTCATACTGTACCTCATTAATTATGCATACATCTAATTCTGAGCAAGCCCATAGAGCTGGATGTCTGTTTTTGGGTATATAGGGATAACAATAGGATAGAAATTTTTTTACCAAATGTCATGTGACCTCGATGACCTTTGACCTGAAATATACGTTTGTGTCGATAAATACGTAACCACAAGAGCTATGTCCTTTATATTTAGTAGGGTGGGAAACCTTATGACAACACACGCTTTACCTCATTAATTATGCACACATCTAATTCTTGGCAAGCGAAAAGAGCAAGAGGTCTGATTTTTGGCATATAGGGATAAATTAGCAATACAATTTTATTTCAAAATGTCACGTGACCTTATGACCTTTGACCTTGATTATACATATATATGCAGAACTCAGTAACCACAAGTTCTATACCCTCCAATTCTGATAGGATATTAGACCTTAAGATGTCACACCTTGTACCTCATTATTATGCGCATATGTATTTCTTGGCTGGCCAATACAGCTAGAGGTCTGATCTTTTTTCCCGATTTAGAACCATAACTTAGACATGCCTCATGTGTTTCAAATTGGGAACAACGACATAGACCTATGTGCCCATAGATCTCAACATATACACTCCAGTGATACTTCTTAATGACCACATTTCCCTGCCCCATCAAGACTAATACTCCCCTATTACAAGTGGGGACTATGTCATTGTCAATGACGTGTTAAAATTGTGTTTGTACTGTGTATCACCGCAGTTTCTGGTTTGATCCCGGACCCCTGGAGAAATTCCTAACATTTAGCTCATTAATATACCCTATATGAGTATAATCTGCATTGTTATTGTTTAAGTTTTATATTCAGGTCCGGATTAGAATACATTTATCAACAATAACAATGGTCATTTGACATTCACAGGCTGTGTTGGCAAGCAGAACTCCGGGCATTGGTCATGATGATCGGATTATAGTAAAATTCTGTAGTTGATACATTGAAACAGAGGTTGAAAAATTAGTCAAAAGTTACAGCTAATGTCACTTTAAAAAATGTCTCATTCTTTATACTATTTACACATGGACATAATATTTCTTTCACATTTATTCCATTTATTCTTATACTTCAGAATATTCAAAACGTTGTTGCAGTAGCGTCTTGTCAGCAAGATTAACCATCAAGGGGAAGCAATGTGCCGAAAACATGAGTCAGACAGCAACCTATGTTGAAACAGGAAAATCTCTCGTTCAAGCTTATGACAAGACTTTTACACGGAAAGAACATGAAGAAAGTCATTTGGATGGTGAAGAAAGGACATTGTTTGTGAAGAATGTGGAAAGAGTTTACACAGAATGAAGCCATGAAATACCTCACACTGAATCATATTTGTGAACAGCCGTTTGTCTGCAAAGTATGCGGTGAAGGCTATCAAAGCACTAACTCTCTAAAAATCCACACCGGGACACATACAGACTGAAGAGCCATTCATCTGCAAAGTATGTGGTAAGGGTTTTGCACAGACTGAAAATCTAAATGTTCACATGGGAGCACATATAAATAAAAAGCCATTCATCTGCAAAGTGTGTGGGAAGGGATTTACAAGGAGTGGAAATCTAAAAGTTCACATCAGGATTCATACAAAGGAAAAACCATTCATCTGCAAAGTGTGTGGGAAGGGTTTTACACACAGTGGACATCTAAAAAATCACATCAGGACACATACAAATGAAAAGCCATTTATCTGCAAAGTGTGTGGGAATAGTTTTTCACAGACTGGAAATCTAAAATTACATATGAGGACACATACAAATGAAAAGCCATTTGTCTGCAAAATATGTGGTAAGAGTTTTGCACAGCATGGACAGCTAAAGGTTCACATCAGGACACATACAAAAGAAAAGCCGTTTGTCTGCAAAGTGTGTGGGAAGGGTTTTGCAAGGAGTGGAGATCTAAATGTTCACATGAGGACACATACAAATGAAAAACCATTTGTCTGCAAAGTGTGTGGGAAGGGTTTTGCAACAAGTGGAAAACTAAAAGTTCACATGAGGACACATACAAAGGAAAAGCCATTTATCTGCAAAATATGTTGTAAAAGTTTTGCACAGCATGGACACCTAAAAGTTCACATGAGGACACATACAAAGGAAAAGCCATTTGTCTGCAAACTGTGTGGGCAGGGGTTTGCATATTGTGGGTACATAAAAATTCACATGAGGACACATACAAAGGAAAAGCCATTTATTTGCAAAGTGTGTGGGAAGGGTTTTACAGCGAGTGGAAAACTAAAACTTCACATGAGGACACATACAAAAGAAAAGCCATTTGTCTGCAAAGTGTGTGGGAAGGGTTTTGCAAGGAGTGGAGGACTAAAAGTTCACATGAGGACACATTCAAAGGAAAAGCCATTTGCCTGCAAAAAATGTGGTAAGAGTTTTGCACAGCATGGACACCTAAATGATCACATGAGGACACATACAAAGGAAAAGCCATTTGTCTGCAAAGTGTGTGGGAAGGGTTTTTCAATGAGTGGAGGACTAAAAGTTCACTTGAGGACACATACAAATGAAAAACCATTCGTCTGCAAACTATGTTGTAAGAGTTTTGCACAGCGTGGACAGTTAAAAGTTCACATCAGGACACATACAAAGGAAAAGCCATTTATTTGCAAAGTTTGTGGTAAGAGTTTTGCACATTGTGGATACGTAAAAGTTCACATGAGGACACATACAAAGGAAAAGCCATTTGCCTGCAAAGTGTGTGGGAAGGGTTTTATAACTAGTGGAGATCTAAAAGTTCACATGAGGACACATACAAAGGAAAAACCATATGTCTGCAAAGTGTGTGGGAAGGGGTTTTCAACGAATGGAGGACTAAAAGTTCACTTGAGGACACATACAAATGAAAAACCTTCGTCTGCAAACTATGTTGTAGAGTTTTGCACAGCGTGGACAATTAAAAGTTCACATCAGGACACATACAAAGGAAAAGCCATTTGCCTGCAAAGTGTGTGGGAAGGGTTTTATAACTAGTGGAGATCTAAAAGTTCACATGAGGACACATACAAAGGAAAAACCATATGTCTGCAAAGTGTGTGGGAAGGGGTTTTCAACGAGTGGAGGACTAAAAGTTCACTTGAGGGCACATAAGAAGGAAAAGCAATTTGTCTGCAAAGTATGTGGTCAAAGGTTTGCACAGTGTGGACATCTAAATGTTCGCACACACTAATACAACTAAACAGCCATTTGTCTGCAAAATGTGTGGAAAGGTTTTTGCAATGAGTGGCTATCTAAAGATCCACACCAGGACTCATACTAATGAAACTCCTTTTGTCTGCAAAGTATGTGGTAAGAGTTTTACACAGAGTAGAATTTTCAAAGATCACATCAGGACACATACAAGTTAAAAGCCATTTGACTGCAATATGTTTAGGGGAAGGGTTTTACTGCGAGTCGAACGTTTAAGTTAACAGCAGTTAGCATATAAATGATAATTCCTTTGTCTGCAAAGTTTATGGTAAAAGTTTTTCACATGGTTGAAGTCTGTCATATCACATGAGTACTCACAGAAAATGAACAATTTGTTCAAAAATCTTGATGGTAAGAAGTAAAAAGTCATTTTCTGCAAAATCGTAGGTAAGAAATTGATAGAGTGGCTGTTGTAAGTGATACATTAGGATCAGGGGTACCTAAGAGGGTGTAGCTTTTGAATTAGAATGACAGCCTTGACACCATGGAGGATAACTTTGATGGGGAAACGATAGCTGCTGGAATGGAATCCGTAAGCTTGGTCAACTAAAACGATAGCTTTGAACATATTTTGATGTCGAGGGCGTAAAACAAGATGGCTGGCAGCAAAAGCAGTGGTAACAGCGGTAAATATTTTACCGGTTTTCTACAAAATATTACCACGTTGTGTTGTGTAAGAGTCCATGTTCAGTGAGGTTCAGGTTCGATTACACTTCTGTAAAGTTCCAGAGTTGGTAAAGGCTCATCAAGATTTCAAAGTCAGCTTCAGATAAGTTTTGGGAAGTCTTAACTCTGGAAAACAGACATTGCCTACATTAATAACGAATACGTCTTTACAATATCATATACATTCTAATCCATGTGCATGTATTAGAATAGGACGTAACGATAGCCTGTTGAGTGATTTCTCTGCAAGTTTTGTAAAATGGGGCAGAAACTTTACAGAAGTGTAATCGAACCTGAACCTCACTGAATGCGGCGTCTTACACAACACAACATGATGAATTTTTGTTGAAAACGGGTTAAATATTTACCCCCGGTACCACTGCTGTTGCTGTCAGCCATCTTGTTTTATGTTCAAAGCTATCGTTTTAGATGACCAAGCTTACGGATTCTATTCCATCAACTATCGTTTCCCTACCCTAGCTATACTGCACGGTGTCAAGGCTGTGATTTTCATTCAAAAGCTACTCTTTCTTAGGTACCCCTGAAGATGCTCTTGCCCAATAAGAAGAGTACATATCTGGCAGCTCGACTGTGAGAATTGTGTAGCTTATATGATGGTCGGTGTAGCATGGCTTCCGTTATTTGTTCTTTGTCTCTCATACTCTGTTAACTATGCTCTCCTTCATAGAAACTATAATTAATGGTAATTTGCGTATTGAATGAATTTATGTCCTACACACTATCTAAAGAATTACTCCCAAATTTAATGAAGCCACCCATACACTCGAACTGTTCCATATGCTAACCATGCTACAAAAATCGGTGGGTGTGGTCGATATGCATTATGCATGCATGTAGGTAGGTAAGTAGGTATGCTTACAAGCTTGTCTATTTGTGTCTATGAATGTATGTTTTTGTGTCCACAAAATCTCAGATAGCCCTGTGTGCACTACATCTGTATTTTGGTGTAAAATCTTGTGTTATGTGTTGAAATACTACTACAGTTGAAATGAAAATTGGAAGTGTCAAAAAATATGTAAAGAGTTGAAAAAAAAAATAAAACAAAATAAAGTTAAAGTTAAAAACAAAATAAAATATCTAGAACTTAGTTATTTCATTATAGAACTTAGTTATTTCATTCGTAGTTTAGTTGATAGTTGATTTGTATTTTATGTGGATTTTGTGAATTTTTCATACGGCTTAGCATGTTAAATTTTGAACTTTTTGGAAAGGTATTGAGATTTTCCATCTTAGTGAAAGTTTTTGTGAAATGATCCGCTAAAGAATTTCTTTTCAGGACTCTACTGATGTTCACATTCATTCTTTTTAAAATTCATGACAAATAGCAATTAGTACTGTAATGTTTATTATATCTGGCATTAAAAATACTGTTATATTCATTAATCACTCGTTGCAATTATTCAAACTTTGTCATGAAGGTTCCATTGAAGAGATTCAGTGATTTTATATTCACATTTACTTATACATAAAGGTTTTTTTACTGTTTCATTTTATTCACTGATGGTGATTATGCTTTTACGTCCTTAAACTATATCTACATAACTTTTGTTACGAAATACAATACGACATTGGAACATAAGCATTTAACAGGTTGGCGAAAACTCAGAAGTTAGGAAAGAATCATTGACTTTCCAGCTCAGTGAATTCAGTACATTTTCAACTGTATTCGAACTAACAACACACCGCATCCATTCACCTAGCTAGCGACGATATCACAGTCACATCCGTTCGGCCAAATCCCCTACCCTTAAAGAAAGGTACCAATGGTATAGTTACCAAACTAAGTTGTTACAATTATTCTGACTGCGGCCCCTCCACACACACAGTAGAGTTCATGAAGCACTTGCCCAAACATACTTGCTTATACAGATCGCAAACAAAACTCGATCAAAACGATGACTACATTTTAATACGAGGCACAGATTCCCTTGCTGCCTATGTGTAATGCACTGAGAAAATTACCATCGGACATGAACTCTCAACTTGTAATACCTTTAAACTTAGTCAATCGTAAAAATCACTTGGTTTTCTTCTAACCTCTGAAAACGATGGTTAGATGAATGAGGTAAGATGCTGCAATGTTTACCTTAGCTCCGCTACATAAACGTAGCAGAATTCATAAGGCCGTCTAGTGTACTGAAATTATGAAGTTTTGTAGGTTGGGCAGCATACCTTAGTGAAACCATAATATGGTCTTTTTGAACAACTGAAGTGCATTTTGGGATGTGTAAAGGAGTGTTATGCCAATAAGAATACAATGCCTGCCTTTACACGAAGAGGTTGTGGGATAGTATATTATGCCAAGGAATATGGCAAGACCCGTGCATATGAATTTACGACTTAAGTCTTTACTCAATACGATTTAAGTCTTTACTCACATGTTTAGATGTACTTAGGTTGTTTGCATACAAATGAGATAACATTGTTTTTTACCATATTAATATCTACCACTCATTATGCACATTCAGTGCCATCACGTGCACGTGGCACCAAGGCCTTCAACATGCAACTGCTGATGTCTGACCTCTATGTTTAAACAAGTGTCATTCATTACAGAGTGCATTGTCCTGTTCCAACAAAAAGCTGTGTATATACTGACTGTGCCGTATAACTCTATCCGGTTTATTTTTTGACCTTAATCAAGCACCTGTCTATTCAAGAATATACTCTCTACCCCTCACTCTGTTGTATGACATTAGCTTTCGGAGACAACAGTCTCCTTCATCAGATGTACTTGTAGAATGGACAAAGAAGCAAAGGGCAAATGCATTTGGCCTTTTGCTACTTTGTCCATTCTACAAGTACATCTGATGAAGGAGACTGTTGTCTCCGAAAGCTAATGTCATACTAAAAAAGTTAATCTACAGTGTGCTACCCTCAACAATATTCACAAGATTTAGTCAAGATCAACACGGCTCTATTGAAACTCACTGTATTGTGTGAAATATAGTAATGTAATTACCTCTGAATTCTGGTCTATTCTTATCGTATATCACTATTGATTGCCAATGAACCCTTCAGTATTACAGACAACATCAAGTTCCGAAAGTTGATCGTCCATTAAGTTGTTGATTATGATGATGAATTATTATTACCGTTCACCATCTTCCTTCGAGGAATGGTCATCGAGAGATACAGAAGATACAAAGCAGTGTGGAGGCTCTAAGTCTTCAAAGATAACACCGTTTATATCTTATACAAAGATGTTACATACAGCAGGTGTTGTCCCTTCTAGTCAAGTGCTTGGGTTTTTAAAGACATTTCCTGTATGCTATATGTACAGTGGTTATTTATACATAATTGTCATCTCATAATTCGTGCTTCTACCTAGTAATGACATATTTATGTCCAATGTTTATTTCAATGGCGAAAATCGTAAACACCAGAACAATTGTTTACTTGTTTGATTTCTCACGGTCGGTATTACTATCGTTCATTATTCACAATTCTGAACCTGATCATTGACCTTTATGCAGAATTGACGTCATTGACGTGGTTTTGTCAAGTTGACTCTGTATATAATACAAACTGATCAAAATCTTATGATATACCTGTGAAGGGGTTTCATGCTTATTAGCGACACTTCATCATATCTGCAGGATTTAACTGATAATTTTTGGTTCTGACATAACAATAAAGGGGAAGTTTACCCGCGTTATTTTTATATATGTGGTAGCTTTTGCCTTACTAGACAGGAAATATTGGTTTTACCATTTAGAACTCCCGCGCTCATTTGAAAACGGGTATAACAAAAATATAACAGAGTTCCATGATGGGAAAAATAATGTCGTCACATACTATATAGTTGGGACCGTTTCTCCGCGAGTAAGGAATTTCAACTCGTCTACGCTCACCTCAGGCGGTGCATATTTTGCAGAACATTCGTTTCCACCTTGGGCTCGGGAGCTTCTGAATAAATAACGGTACTCTACCATTGTTAGTATTTCTTGTGTTATTTACTGTCAAAAGCTGATTCTAACATAAACCATATACTCCAGTGACCCGATAGTACGGGTTCTCCGACTTTAATATGGATATCTTGGTGATCGGAATCAATCTATGTTAGTTTGAACCGTGTTATTATCCTAACAAGCAAGTAAGCACGCTTCAAGTGAATCAAAGCAGACAGTAGCAGAGAAGACGACGACTATTCAGAAGTGAATGCAGCGTGACTTTTTATTGCATGCCTCGTATGTCGAACCCATAGACGTGGAGGGGGAAGCCCCCCTCCATGTCTATGGTCGAACGTCGCGCCCTCCAAAGAATTCAACGGCAACTCGTCGATGACGTCGCGGGCCGCACAGTCATCATTTGACTAAAAGTGAATCGGAGCTATTTTCAACTTATCAACTTTTGGATATAAAAATTTTGAAATTTCGTATTTTGCATAGGAAATCCGATTTTAGGAAAAATTGGCGTAAAAAAGATAACCCGCATAACAGTAGTTTAAATATATCTATTTTTACGGATTTTCGTCTCAGATGGAAATGAAGTATTTTATTATCTTTTGCCAATAAACCTAAATATTTTGAGTGAAAGCTGTGTAAGTGAGGCATGTCATAAAATCATTATAGCCCAAACAAGGTACTATGTACTCTCGGGGCACTCCATCGAAAGGCTTCAGGAAGATGGGTTTGACCCGCTCAACGTTGCATTCCTCAAAGTCATACCCTGTATTATTCTTAGTTACGTAACGGGTTGCCATTGTCTCTGCCTGAGTCAAAAGATGAGCTGGCTCTAACCTCACAGTGCAAACAGTTTTCTCACCATATTTCGCAACCTATCGGAGATTTCTGTCTAAAAACGCTTCAGTACGGCTCTTTGGATATTATTTAAATTTAAGGCCTGAAACGGGCAGCCGATTCTCTTTGCTTTAGCACACCAAACACACAGCGAAGCGACGGGTCTGGTCCGTAGTTCAACCTTGCTTTCGCTTTTTCGTGTCAAAGGTTCTCTGTAAAAAAGTGCCTTTCTTAATGACTAAAATATAGGCAGTTTTTTGTTCACGTGTTCACACACGTGAGCATATGTCGCAGCGATGTCTGTCTGTCTGTGTGTCTGTCTGTCTGTTTGTGTGTCTGTCGGTCTGTGTGCTCGATATCTAAAAAACGGCTCATCAGATCGGAATCAAATTTGATAAATAGATTCAGTTTGGAAATGGCAAGAACTAATAAGTTTTTGGTGGGTGTGGCTTGCTTACTTTTTGCTCATTTTAATAATTAATGATTTAGAAAAAAACGGATATATATTGACAACGACTGCGCACAATTTGATGAGATTTGCTAAAAATGTTGATCACATCAAGATATATCAGCTGTGAAAAATTAAGGGGTAACATAGAAGATAATGTATAATTTGCATATTTAATGAACTTTCTAATTAGGGAAATATATCTGATTTTACATGATCAAACTTGACAAAACTTGGCATTTAAGTTGAAGATACTATGATTTATGTCCAATGTCCAATGAAGTTTTATTCATGTAAAAGGCCACCGCCCATCAAACTGAAAATATACAAGTTATATAAGAAAGAAAATGTGGACACGTGATGCTTAAATTCATCAAATGTACACACAACACTACTTCTGTTGACAATGACTTACAATGACTTCAAATAATTTTCTCTCACAAACATTGCCTTATATATAAAGACTGACAAATTAAATATAATGTTAGGATTCTCTGTTGAAAGTAAAGATACGACTTTTTCTCTAGTCAGATTGTTATATAAATAAAATTAAGGTAGTTAATCCCTTCGAAGTGTTGTATAAAGTGGACAAAAAGCAAGAAAGTGAATCTCATCTTCTTGGACTGAAACACTTTGCTTTTCACAAAAGAGGCAAATTCTGTTCTGAACATCAATGCCTATGATTTAACATTATTGAAAGTCATTCAGCATTTTGACTTCATCAAACTCTTAATTTACATATTTCATGAACTTTTAAATTAGGGGTATTTATTTGAAATGACTTGACCAAAATTGATTAAACTTGCTATGTGTATTAAAGATACTATAATATAACATTGTTAAAGTCATTGAGCATCATTACTTTAGCCAATTCCTTATTTGCATATTTAATAAACTTTCCTAATTAGATACATATATCTGAATTGACTTGACCAAAGTTGATGAAACTTGCTATGTACATTGAAGATACTATGATATAACATTATTGAAAAGCATTAAGTAGTTTTATTTCAGCCAATTCCTTATTTACATATTTAATGAACTTCGAATTAGGGATATATCTGAATTGACTCGACCGAAGTTGATGAATCTTGCTACATATATTGAAGATACTATAAAACAACATTATTGAAAGTCATTAAACTTTTTTACTTCAGCCAATTCCTAATTTGCATATTTAATGAACTTTCCTAATTAGGGATATTTATCTGTATTGACTAGACCAAATTTGATGAAACTTGCTATGTACATTAAAGATACTATGATACAACATTGAAAGTCATTAAGCATTTTTACTTTAGCCAATTCCTAATTTGCAAATTTAATCAACTTTCGTAATTAAACATGAGGGGATTGGCCGGCACAAACCATGTATCAACGCTAATCCCCTGAACGCGGAAAATTTCCGCGTTACCGAATTAATGGCTTAATGACTCCCAAGAGAGTAAATAAACTACCGATCAAGTAGTACAAAAGATCACAATGTTTGTGAATATGACAACACCCGTGATATTTGTAGAGCAATCACCGATTGACAGTCGTTCACACCTCAAGTAAGGTATCTTTTCATATGAAAGTTATTTCGAACTACAGCGTTTGTGCCGGGGAATCTTGGTATGAAAGGATATTTATCTGTCTTGACTAGACCAATGTTGATGAATTGCTTTGTATTAAGATACTATGACACGACATAATTGAAAGTCATTTAACATTGTTTCGTCAGCCAATTCCTGATTTGCATATTTTAATGAACTTTCCTGATTTGGGATATATACTTGGATTTAGAATTACTCTCTGGTGAATATTGTTCGTTATGTTGATCATAACTTTCAATGAAGTTTCAAACATGTGGCAAAGGTTCAAATTTACACATAACTGCAATATATATTGAGAAACACGTTAGCATTTTCAGTTCATATCTGATTGATATTAACGATTGGCATCCATTTCTGTACAGCAATTCAGGACATCTGGTTATGCATAGAAAGTTACGAGGCCAGCCAAAATTCGTGTCAAAATCGAACTCGCGCGAGTAGCACTCGAAAGACGCGCCTGCCATGGCCGTGCAGCGCACGGAGGGAGCAGCTCTACGGCATCTACGAATGCAATGTGGATATATTGTGGATATATTTGGATATATATTCGGATATATGTGGATATATTTGTACCAGATCAGTCACCTCGAAGAATTATACATGTCTTTAGATGTTCCATATGCAATATTTATCGTCTTAGAAAAGGAATTTGTGACATGGTTAGGAAAAACGTAGAGTGAGTAGAGCGTCACAACTCTTTTAAATTGAATGTACATTTTGTTGCAGTACGAATAAAATATTTCAAAGGTATATACATCGCCTACTCATATATTTCCCTACTGACTTGCGTAAATCTAACTAAACTTGTTCAAACGACCTATACGAAAGTTTGACATTCTTAGGAGCATCTTATACTTTCTGTCCAAAACTTACACGGAACAGTATCATGACCTCTCTCAATGACTGTTTGAATATTATGTACGAATCGTAAACATTGGTATGTGCACCTTCGCTGTCGTGTATGTCACGTCAGTGATGCAGTTAGACTTCCGTGGCTTATTTATGGGCGTAATCGATATAATTTACTACCTCAATATTAAAATTCGCTAACAAGAAACTTGTAGTATTGCGGTTCTGTCATGATGCAGTCGAATAGGACCGTAGTCTTCAGCAGTGTAGACGATATGGAAGAACCGGACGGGACCATGAACGATGAAAGGCGTAGCTATGCATACACATTTCAACATGTTCATTTGTTTGAAATAAAACATAATTGTGAAATTTCGAAAATAATTATAAATGACATTTCGGAATATATATATTATATATATATATATATATTATATATAATATATATATATATATATATATATATATATATATATATATATTGTGTTCGATTTACCCTTCACGACCCTAACCAGCCGATATTCAGAAGATCGCCCTCTATCTTTCTTAAGGGACAGTCCACCCAAAATTTCAACAGCTGTATACAGGTGTATACTTATGTCATAAAAGCATATATCATTGCTTTTTGCACAGAAAGAGCGATTTGTTGGAGTTATACACGAAAATAAATATCAAAATCAGGCAATATGGAGCCTTTTCTAGCTTACTGTACGCGACCATATTGTCTACTTCCTCCGCAAAGCATGCCGGGAGAAATACCGAGGAAGTCCCCTGAGATATAAACATACACATGTAAGTATTACGCATGTACCAATAACCGTGAGCGAGATTTCGATCAGGCATTATGTATGATTCGAAACTCTAAGTAAAAAAGGCCTCTACAAATTGTTTGCGGTAGAGGTTGGCACTGACACAAGTTTTCAGAACTATAAGTAGGCTACTGTACAAGTTTTTGCGTATTCGAAGCCATTTCCAAGAGAAGGACTTCGTCAGCAGTTTGACGATCCATAATCAAATAGGGATTAGCAAAATACTTGAAGATGATGCTGTACCATAAAACTACACTGGAAATCAAATGCATCGATGAAAAGGAGGACATCAAGGACGATTGAGAGAGACACTCTCCGTAACAGAACAGAAATTTATAATTCAGAATATTTATGATTTTTTGTGTCGCCGGAGAGTTTTAATGTGATCACCTTTCTTACAAAAAGTTTACTTATCATCCTTGTTATTCTGATGACGTCGCATTTGTATTTAAACATAATAACGTTCGCTTGATGAACTGAATCCAGAATATTTTATTTTTGCTTGGTCATGTTTAATTGCATCAACGCAACTAGCGTCCAAGCGTCACAACACCGGAAACGATCCATGTGTTGAAATGCGTAATGGACATGGGTGTAAAAGAGTTTGGGAAAACTCAACAGAGGGAACTGGACCAGAACTTTCATCAATCTCGGGAAAATTTCCGACATCACAAAATATATGAAGTATTTTCTTCTTTTTAAAAAATGTTTGCACCTTAAAGTTAAATTTATTATCGGGCCTTTATGTTGTAGGTTGAATTTTTCCACGAGGCCACGCAGCAAGTAGCGTCGAAAAAGTACTGAGAGATTTCGCCACATTAAATAAACAAATAGCAGTAAGTGAAGTTCGTTATCAGTGCGGAAGTACAAGGGATTTTTGCAGAAAAAAAAACTAATCCCAATGGCATGTATTTCAATACTTGGCCCAGAATGAACTGGTTATAAATGAACCAACGTTTTATATGAGCACACTTCTCGACGGTCGGACAACCACGCCATGTTAGATGTAAGTGAAAACTGAGGCGCTCTGTTGGAAGATGTCCAGGAATTTCCATAGGTAGAAATCAGAGCGCATTATCGTAATTCCAATTCGCCACTCAACCGCAGCAGCACATAACGTCATTGAGCTAATAAAGCCAGGAAACTTTCAGTTCCAGAGTGGGAAAATGGAACCAGAAATTCGATATGTGTGATCAAAATTGTTAGCGTTTTTCTCCTCAGTCAATCCATTCAGATTGATTAGGGAGCCTTCAGTAATTACAAGGGGTAGGTGGGCCGGGGGAATTTCGCGCTTACCTGTACCTTAAAACGTGTTACCTCCCCCTATCGTCCTGTCTAAAATGTGACCCTCCCCCTTGTCCGACATTCTAAAACTTGACCCCCCCCCCTAAACCACTGCGGTATTCTCCCCAGGATTAACTGAAACAGTATCAGCTAATTTACATAACAAGTTAGGGACAAGTTACAGAGGGGAAGTCTGGTGTTTTATTTAGGAACAGTCGCAATTTATCACGCAAGAACTTTTGAAGAGATATGGTATTTCATACACTTTAGGGGAGCGTCACCATATTTTGTGCAACTACAAGAAGCCAAGATGCGGCTGATTTAGTGCTTCATCCAAAATGTCAATCACAATACATGGAATCTATCAGGCAATTAGTGAATGAATGTATGTTTTTATGTCCACAGAATCTCAGACAGCCCTGTGTGCACTACATCTGTATTTTTGTGTAAAATATTGTGTTATGTGTTGAAACACTCCTACAGTTGAAATGAAAATTGGAAGTGTCCAAAAATATGTAAAGAGTTGAAAAATGTAAAAATGATAAAATATATAGAATTTAGTTACCTGTGGTCAGATCGCAATAACATTTCACATTTCGTAGTTTAGTTGATAGTTGATTTGTATTTTATGTGAATTTTGTTGATTTTGTAGCAATGTTAAATTTTGAACTTTTTGGAAAGATATTGAGATTTTCCATCTTAGTGAAAGTTTTTGTGACATGATCCGCTAAAGAATTTCTTTTCAGGTCTTTACTGATGTTCTCATTCATTCTTTTTACAATTCATGATAAATCAGCAAATAGTACTGCAATTTTTTTATTATACCTGGTATTAAAATACTGTTATATTCATTAATCAGTCGTTGCAATTATTGAAACTTTGTCATGAAGGTTTCATTGGAGAGATTCAGTGTTTTCTTTCATATTTACATATCACATTAAAGTTCTTAATATTTCATTTTATTCACTGATGGTGATTATTATTTTACGTCCTTAAACTATGTCTACATAACTTTTGTTACGGAATACCAATACGACATTGGAACATAAGCATTTAGCAGATGATGTACACACCTCCTAGGTCGGTGAAAATTCAGAAGTTAGGAAACAAGCGTTGACTTTCCAGCTCAGTGAATTTTGTACATTTTCAACTGGATTCGAACTTACAACACACCGCACCCATTCACCTAAGGACGACATCACAGTCAGATCCGTTCGGCCAAATCCCCTACCCTTAAAGAAGATTACTAATGGTTTAGTAAGGAATTTAAGTTGTTACAATTATTCTGGCTGCGACCCCTCCACACACTGTAGATTTCATGAAGTATTTGCACAAACATACTTGCCATCACACATAGCAAACAAACTCGGTCAAAACGATGAATGCACTTTAACAGGAGGCACAGATTCCCTTGCTGCCTTTGTGTACTGAAAATTATGAAGTTTTGTAGGTTGGGCAGCATACCTTAGTGAAACCATAATATGGTCTTTTTGAACAACTGAAATGCATTTTGGGATGTGTAAAGGGATTGTTATGCCAATAAGAATGCAATGCTAGCCTTTACACGAAGAGGATTGTGGGATAGTATATTATGCCAAGGCATATAGCAAGACCCTTGCATATTTACGATTTAAGTCTTTACTCACATGTTTACATGAACTTAGGTTAATTGAATACAAATGAGATCAGATTATTTCTTAACGTATTTATATCTACCGCCCATGATGCACATTCAGTGCCATCACGTAGCGCCAAGGCCTTCAACATTCAACTGTTAATTTCTGACCTCTATGTTAACACAAGTGTCATTCATTACAGAGTGCATTGTGCTGTTTCAACAAAAAGCTGTGTATATACTGACTGCCTCGTATAACTTTGACCTTAAGGATGATAAATACCATTTAGACACTTTCAGATTTTTATTTTTTTTCAATTTAAGATGTCCCAAACCCTAATAAAGTATATATTTTCTGAAAGCCCTGATATAGAGAAATCCGACCAAGCACAGTACACGGTCATTATTTGCATAAGAGTCACGTGACAAGCGTTTTGCTGAACCTTCCAAACAACGGTTTTCCCCTCCTTTAGCAAACACGCTGCAAGCTTTCCGGTTGAAATTTGTTTATTGACAAGCCTTGACAATATCCTTCAAATCCGTGTCTTCGATTTTTTCTCGGCGTCTCCATTCAAATTATATGGCGTGGCAATTACAATTCCTTGAAAAGCACCTTAGTCTAACATCATCAAGAGCGCATAACAAAAAAAATGCATACAAAGGAAATCCCAGACACAGATTTTGAGTTCATTATGTTTCCAATGGTCAGTGTGAATTTCAAGCAGCAGGTGTTTGGGAGCGCGAATTGACGAGGTGCCAAAGGAGGCTATCTCATTCACACATTGAATTCCAGAAAAAAACGCAAAAAACCTGTTTTGTTACTTCGACGCCACGGCATTAGATAATTAAACGTGCATTAACCTAAAGGCGGGCATATTTTGTTACTTAGTGATAATGTCGATCGGGAATGACAGTTGTTTAAAGAAAACGTCCGAGGAAAATAAAATAAATCGCGGAAAACTACCGATTTTTGGAGCCTTCGTTTCGGCACGTCGCTACAGCAAATGGCTTCATCGGGTGAAAACAATGACGTCAGCAGTCATTAATGATATCGGGCGTGTCCTAAATTCGTATGTAAATAAGCTTGTCTGCGTTCTCTAGATAAATACTGCGACGCGACATAGACTTGATACTATCGGAGTAATTGTTTATTGTTCACAAGTTGTGAGAAGTAATCTAATAAATGACGAAAAAGACGTCAAGCACCGAGGAGAGGTCGACGTATTTTTTCGCGCACAATTTCGGGGGAATACAAGTTCGGAGGGGGGGAGATGTCGCCCGATCGACTGTCAAATTGCATCACATCGCAACCATTCCCAAAATAAAACGACACTGAAACCCTTGGTGAGGTACTTGGATGTAATCTTTATTCACTGTGATTACGTTCAGATGCACTGACGACGGTGCATAATAAGATTACCATGCCAACGATACCGAGTTTGACCGATGTGTAAAACCACGGTCCCTCCACGTTGAGGGATTGTGGTAAAACACAATCACTGCATCAGAAAAGAGATGTTTTTGGGGGTTCCGATTAGTTCGGAGCAGGAACAATTTTGGATGTCAGACTTTATCAGGTATACAAAATATAATCAGAAATGGACATAATGTTTTGGTGTTCGGCATCATACGTTGGGATTCTGGGAACACTTTTTGAATGTCAGACATAGTATTGACCGACATTATATACCAGAAAAAGTCGAGTTTTCCTGTTGTTTTTTTCCGGCCCTAATTTCATTCGTAGCGGGATCGAAGAACTTTGAGTGTGGCAACTTTGTTGCGTGTCGACTCATATGTAAAATGTTAACAGAAGTGGACGTATTTTTTTGTTTTCGGTCGTAATATTAAGTTGGATGGAAAACAGTTTCTGTTATCTTACAGTACTTCTATCGGGTATGGACAGACGTGAAACATACTGGTAAAACACGTAGTTTTTGGCCGCAATGCGTTTTCAGCGGAAACAGTTCTGTACTAGTATGTCGAATGCGAAAGCTGACTTATTGGAGTAGGCTTCGGAGGGACTGTGCTTCAACAAACATTATCGTTACGGTTTATTGTTGACAGGCGGGAGTAATACTGTTTTTGGAGAAGCCCAACAACGTCACTACGTAAATTAGCCAACGTTGTGTCACTCAAGATGGATTATGCAAATAACGATGCAATGTGTCATGATGTTTACAAAAGCTACCCCATTTGACATGGGATAGCCATGTGCATTTGTTTTGATTTTTAAAAATCGTGAATTACACTGAACCAATTACTTATCTGGAACTAGCGACACATCTCAATGATTAGCCTAGAATCCTATTCGTCGGCTTGCCTTCGTATCTCCGACCCAGGTACGGAGGCAAGCGGACGAATAGGATTCCAGGCTGTTCAATGATAGGTCTTACTTTGAGGCGTATTCTCAGAGAATTTTGTAAATTCGACTGGAAAATGACCGATTTGGTATTTATCATCCCTAATTACCCTTATTGTCATGAAAATTACCTACCCTTTGTCCCTCCCGGCGACATAGAATCCCATCAGCTCGCCCATTCAGTCCCTCAAACCCGTCGGCAACCCTTAAAAATAATGACATAGTCCGCTTTGTGCTTCTGTGGCAGCATATATGGCCCAAAGATCCTGGCAAACACACTCACTGTTGCATATGTTACCCACACTTTCCTCGGGTAGTCATAATAGAAGGAGCCGTAAACGGTACTCTGGCCAATTTAGACTAGTCCCTAAAACGTCTGCCGGTCATCAACACATCGAGTATTATGTCATGAAATCGGCAATCAAGAACTATTCCATTTGAAGACATATTCTGTGCAGCGAAACAGAGCGAGACATCGGTAAGGTACATAATGTTTTTTTTTGTTTTTTGTTTGTTGTTGTTTTTAACTATTTCATTGCTATTGGATTGTCTTCCAAATTTGGATAGACCATGGAGAAAGAGCCTCACCGATTCAAACAGAGCAATGTTGTTTCAAACAGGACCAAAATAAGTTTGGCGACAATGACACTGAACCTACGATATTGTATTCAGAAAAGGGCAGCCAAAGAGGTTATGGAGTTGTGCATAGGATTAATGTCATAATCTTCCAAATTGAAATTAATAATTCACGATCTAGATACATTAGCGTCTTTGGACGCCAGGAATCCCGCGCAATTCCACTCAGTTTGGACTTATAACAATGCTGCGCTACGAAATACCAGCACGGAATCGACAACATGGTCTAACTCATTCACACAAAATGAAATTTACCCAGTAACTTATCTCCTAGAGATATTCTGCACACTATTCCAAATGTTCTAATGTATTTCAACCACTTGTAATATCGAGCTGTCTAATCACAGTCTGTATTCTAATATCGTTGTAATTTATTCATGGCGTGGGTTTGAAACAATAGAATTACAGCGCTTGTCATTTGAGTTTGGAGTTTTAGTGTTTGATACGCACAGATTTCTTGATTGTGAAGTACAAGGCGTTTTACTCTAACACACAACATCAAATGATGTGTCGATTTAATACTGCTTGTTCTCTTATCATACCAAATAAATACACGGTAGCAGAACTTTCACCTCTCGAAAAACTATTTTTCCCCGATTCAGGCGTATGATTGGCTCAAAACAGGGCCAGGGCCAGTGCTACACAACAAGCCTCGCCCGTTAATTTTGGCTTTCCTCTCGCCCTTGCTCGTTCAGGGCGAGGCTTGCGGATCCCGTTAATTTGGCTTTCCTTCGCCCACGCCCATGATTAAACGTTAATGGTTAGCGTGGAGGCGGTTATTTCCAAGAAAACCGCAAAAAAATTACGAAAACATCCCACGCGCAAGACAACGGGCCCCAAGAAACTTGTATTGCTCAAATGTTGCATTCACTGAACAGTGTGTGGCGCAGTAGGCGACGCAATGTCACGCACGCTGTAAAAAATTGCAAATGCGGAGATGTTTTGGAAAAAGTTTCTAAACTTGGTCCACAAGTACTCCATTTTTTTGTGATTGATTATAATCTTTGTACAATCACTATTTGCGTTTTAGCTGTAAAGTTACGATACTTACGATATTATACATATTCACGTGCACGTAAACAAGCCATTATTGTGTATGTGAGGTCAGTCACGTGGTTCAGCTCGACCAATTAAAATGCGATGGACAGGGCATGGTAAATAGAAGCACGCCCTGAGCGACGTTTCTTGGTTTTGACCGTTTCCATAAAGACTAACTCTAACTTTGCATTTATTTTGATGTTAAAGATAAAAAACGACTTATCCGTATAAAAACGTCGCTTCTTGTTAATATGGTCTAGCCATGGCTTCGTATTCAATAAGCAAGTTCAAGCTCTACATTATCACTCAATAGTCGAAGGTCTTCCTCATCCATATGTATGACTCATTGGATTACGGCATAAATATGTTGTGTGGTATAAAACACAATCAATTGTTGTTCGATACATGGCGAATACAAATAGTGGTCCTTGCCGTTATTACTGAACCTCAAGCGACAATGGTTTGCAATGCGCAATTTATTATAGCCTAGCCTGAGGGCCATGCAACGGCTGTGTATGCTGTCCATGCCAAAATTACTACTTTGCTTGACATGCAACTCCGTTTTCTATTCCACAACTCTGTAAGCTATTCCACTACTCCGTATCCTATTCCACAACTCCGTATGCTATTCCGTTTACTATTCCAAAACTCTGCATGCTATTCCGTTTTCTAGCTATTCCACAACTCTGTATGCTATTCTGAATTTCATTTGACAAGTTCACATTCGACTCTGAATTTCATTTCACAACTCCACATTCCATTCTAGACCAAGCTCTGCATAGCAGGGTAGTGTTACTGGCTATCGAACGGGATTCACAATTCACGGATGCGAAATGGTCCCCTCGTACAGAGAGAGAAATGCGAGCTTTGCATAAGTCTAACAACGCAGCTTAGCACATTGTGCAAGAATAGAAATAAATAAATAAACAAACAAACGATATCATAGAACATTGAATAAATAACAAACAAACAAATGTATACACACATAAACAAACACATATAAATATATATAAAATATATTATATAATTATATTTATATGTATATTATATGTATAATGTAACGTTTGTGTGAGTGTAAGAGACAGTAGCACAAATACATTACATTATATATAATATATATATTTACATTATATATAATATATATATATATATCAATGTATCATATATTTTATAAATGTACATGTGTGTGTATGCGTGTGTGTATACATTTGTTTATTTATTTGTTTGCCTCTTATTTATTCAATGTTCTATGATATTGTTTGTTTGTTTATTTATTTCTAATTGTCTGTATGTTGTTTACTTATTTATATATTTGTATGCTTTTGTATGTTCGTTGAACTATATTCAAAAGAATAAAATCCTTGACCGTCGTTACACGATATTACAATATTACGGTTATGAGAACACGTTTCCTTTCTTAAAACATGCGGAAATATACTTATATCAACCATCAAACGATGATAGTACAAATCATTGCAA
This sequence comes from Ptychodera flava, assembly GCF_041260155.1. Lineage (NCBI taxonomy): Eukaryota > Metazoa > Hemichordata > Enteropneusta > Ptychoderidae > Ptychodera > Ptychodera flava. The sequence continues at coordinate 169,922 of NW_027248380.1, read as the reverse complement.
TTGTTAACATAAAAGTTTGATATATGTCATGCTCACGTACCATAAATCTAAAAAGTCATATTCACAAAAATGAAAAATGCAAAAAAGAAATAAGAAAGGAAAGAAACAATAAAAATCCTTTGCCATTTTTACATTTTCGAAATTTCTTTTTATCAATAAACTTCATCCAGTCATAATCTACAACGTATGGAATCATAATCTACGTGATGGAATTATTGAGAAGTTGATCAATAGTTACAGCCAAAATTTTACATTGCAATCTCTGTCTGACATCAAGATTTTACACCTTTAAACTTTTGTTGCCGATGAAGGGTCTGTGTTTTGCTGACCTTTTTTGACTATCTTACATCCTCCTTGAAGATACTATCACTGCATGCATTTTAAGGTAAAGGGCGACGAATTCGGACGCGCACACGCTTTAGAACGTTTCTGCGCAGATTTAACTCCAGCCAGTCGCAAATGGGTTACTTTGTGGCGCATGTATTTAACATCACCTGTCATTGTTGAAATTGCGCTTTTACCCAATTTTTTGACCCAGTCTCTTAGAAATACATGTGACCTATAACCTTGTCATATTTTGACCCCCTAGGAAGCTGGTTTTTATTCAACATGAGCGAAAAATTCACATTTCTCTCCCTTTTACGTGGCGCATATTACCCATTCACCTGGAGATATTGTAAAAAGTAGCGTGGTGACACCCTTTTATTAAAAGTGTAAACTAAATGGTATTATGTCAGGATTTTATTCGCCAAGTTTGGTCAAAATGACACCATTCAAAGCGACAGGAAGAAAGTTCGAAAATTATGTAGTGATATAATTTCGATATCGTCATTTTGTAATCGATACTTATGTAAAAATTTCTTTACAAACATCATGAAAACTATACATTCGATAGATATGGATCTCAAGTCTTGGTATTTATTAAAATTAACTCATTTGCTAAGCTTTTTATAATTGCTTTCTTTAGTTTAAGTGAATTATATCATTTTTATTTATTTCTAACGACGCCATTTAACGTCCGTTTCCATGGAAACGAGCGTGGTGATTTTGCACTTGCACAACTTCCAAGAATTTTTGTGCAAAGTTTCAAGAAAATGACACCACAACTTAATTTTGACGTAATTCGTAGTACTTCACCTTAAAGAGACTTGGTAAAGTGATGCCATCAGTGATCAACTGTATTCTTGAAAATGTCGCGATTCTGTGAAGAACACAAAATTCACGACCATCACATTGTCCAGCACCTTTGGTGGAAGAACTTTTTACAGACTTATTCTTTCATGCTTGTATTCCAGAATATTTAAAGACGTCTGTTGTACGGAGTTCTTTTTATTAAGATCAACCATCAAGGGAAGCAGTGTGAAGAAGATGACAAGTCTTTTGTCGGAGGAAGAACATGAACAAAAGTCACTTGATGGAAAGGAAAGGCAATTTGTTTGTGAAGAAAGTGGTAAGCTTTTTACACAGAATGAAGACATGAAATACCACACACTGGATCATATTGTTGAGCAGCAGTTTGTCTGCAAAGTATGCGGTAAAGACTTCAACAGCAGAGAATCCCTCAAAATCCACGTCAGGATACATACAGGTGAAAAGCCGTACGTCTGCAAAGTATGTAGTAAGGGGTTTACACAGAGTGGAAGTCTACAAGTTCACATCAGAATACATACCAATAAAAAGCCATTTGTCTGCAAAGTTTGTGGGAAGGGTTTTGAACAGCGAGGAAGTCTACTGGTTCACACCAGGACACATACCAATGAAAAGCCATTTGTCTGCAAGGTATGCTGTAAGGGGTTTGCACAGAGGGGAACTCTACAAATTCACACAAGGACACATACCAATGAAAAACCATTTGTCTGCGAAGTGTGTGGTAAGGGGTTTGCACAGGGAGGGAATCTAAAAGCTCACACTAGGACACATACCAATGAGAAGCCGTATATCTGTAAAGTATGTGGGAATGGTTTTGCAACGAGTGGAGATCTAAAAGTTCACATGAGGACACATACACATGAAAAACCATTTGTCTGCAAAGTGTGTGGGAAGGGCTTTGCAACGAGCGGACATCGTAAAGTTCACATGAGGACACATACACATGAAAAACCATTTGTCTGCAAAGTGTGTGGGAAGGGTTTTGCAACGAGCGGACATCGTAAAATTCACATGAGTACACATACAAAGGAAACGCCATTTATCTGCGAAGTGTGTGGGAAAAGTTTTTTCCTGGGTGGACATCTAAAAAAACACATGAGGACACATACAAATGAAAAGCCATTTGTCTGCAAAGTGTGTTGGAAAGGTTTTGCAAGGAGTGGAGCTCTCAAAGTTCACAACAGAATACATACAAATGAAAAGCCATTAGTCTGCTTAGAGTGCGGGAAACGTTTTGCATGGAAAGGAAGTCTAAATTATCACATCAGTACACATACAAATGAAAGCCATTTGTCTGACGAACTGTGTGGGAAAAGTTTTTTCCTGGGTGGACATCTAAAAAAACACATGAGGACACATACAAATGAAAAGCCATTTGTCTGCAAAGTGTGTTGGAAAGGTTTTGTAAATAGTGGACATCTAAAAGTTCACGTGAGGACACATACAAATGAAAAGCCATTTGTCTGCAAAGTGTGTGGAAAGGGTTTTGCACAGAATGGACATCTAAACGTTCACATGAGGACACATACAAATGAAAAGCCATTTGTCTGCAAAGTGTGTGGAAAGGGTTTTGCACAGAATGGACATCTAAAAGTTCACACCAGGACACATACGAAGGAAAAGCCATTTATCTGCAATGTGTATGGGAAAGCCCATTCACTCAGTCAAAGTCTCTCCTATCATAAGATGACACACGAACGAAATGAACAATTTGTTTGAAAACTGGGGTGACACACTACCACCGATTCTGTGACTGAACTTGATTCATATGAAAAGCCATTTTCTGTAAAGTCCTTGATATGAAAATTACCCATAGTAGCTTTTTCAAACAACACAGATTCGATAACCTCACATAAAATAAATATTTACTAGCTCAGTGTCAGAGATACGTAGCTTATATTGTGTCTAGATGCAACGATGTGTCCATTTTCTGTTATTTTTGTCATCACTGAGTCATTCCCTGTTAACTTTGATCTTTTTCCCAGGAACAGTTAAAATATCCTTTTATTTAAAATAATCGGCACGACTGTACTTTTGGTACGTCAACATGACGAAGAGATTTGCATATGGTAACTAACTGTTTAGCTCCAATTCTCCATTCATTTATGGCAACTGGGAGGTTCAAAAAGTCTGTATGTAAATATGTCGGTGTTTATATGTCTGTATGGATAGATGTTTGGATGAACGGAGGGACGTACTGCTGTACATATTAAACTGATTTTGGTATAGCACGAACTACTCATCTGATCATTTTTCATATTTGGTTATTAGGTACCTTAGGCCACACTCATTTAGCCGCGTTGATTTGATGTCAATATTAGCTGCTTTCTATTTTTAATTATTTTTTTCTATTTTTTTGTCATTTTGTGAAAGAATCTTCTTCCTTCTCTCAAACCAATGGTTCAGTTGCTTTAAAATTTTTATTTTCGGTTCCTAGTGATGACCAAAATAGAATCGTTAAAATTATGGTGAAATTTGCATATTTGTATTTCAGGGCAATTTTGCCATTTCGTAAAAAAATCTTCTTTGAAAATGTGTATGCTATTACATTCTAATTTGGTGCACAGATTCCTGGGAGTGACCTGAAGATGTCTTGGTGAACCCAAGGCGAACATTGCGTATTTTGTTGCACTTGCTTTTTTGGGTCGAAAACAATCCCTGAAACCATTCATCAAGTTGCTTTCTTGATAGTCATTGTAGAACAGGAAAATTCAAAAACAGAGAGGCTTGTTGCCACGGACAAGCAACTTTTGGCTTATTGACCTGAAAAATAAGTGAGTGTTCATTGATAATGCAAAGAATGGATCCATTGACACCAAAGTGTGCTCGACGTGACTTTCATTGCATGCAGTCTTTCCACAATATCACTCACTGAGTCAAACAGGTCAGAACTGAACATTGTCATTGAAGAGAACGTTTTATTAAAAGTCTTATTTTTGTACTGATTTTCCCTACCGTGCTCTATTTTTAGGCGTTGTAAACATTCATACACACCAAAAAAGTTTGTTTCCTTCTTGCAATCGTACAGATATAGTGTAACAGGAAAACCTTGTCTAGTTCACAGGGCAATGATCTTTGTGAACGTACTCTCAACGCGTATGTATGTATGTATGTATGTATGTATGTATGTATGTATGTATGTATGTATGTATGTATGTATGTATGTATGTATGTATGTATGATGTATGTGTGTGAATGTATGTATGTATGTATGTATGTATGTATGTATGTATGTATGTATGTATGTATGTATGTATGTATGTGTGTGTGGATGTATGTATGTATGTATGTATGTATGTATGTGTGTGTGTGTGATGTATGTATGTATGTATGTATGTATGTATGTATGTATGTATGTATGTATGTATGTATGTATGTATGTATGTATGTATGTATGTATTGTATGTAGGTATGTTGTATGTATGTGTGTATGTATGTATGTATGTAGTATGTATGTATGTATGTATGTGTTATGTATGTATGTATGTATGTGTGTATGTAGTGTGTGTGTGTGAATGTATGTATGTATGTATGTATGTATGTATGTATGTATGTATGTATGTATGTATGTATGTATGTATGTATGTATGTGTGTGTGTGTGAATGTATGTATGTATGTATGTATGTATGTATGTATGTATGTATGTATGTATGTATGTATGTATGTATGTATGTGTGTGATGTATGTATGTATGTATGTATGTATGTATGTATGTATGTATGTATGTATGTTGTGTATGTATGTATGTATTTATGTAGTATGTGTGTATGTATGTGTGTATGTATGTATGTATGTATGTATGTATGTATGTATGTATGTATGTATGATGTATGTATTATGTATGTATGTATGTATGTATGTATGTATGTATGTATGTATGTATGTATGTATGTATGTATGTATGTAGTGTGTGTGTGATGTATGTATGTATGTATGTATGTATGTATGTATGTATGTATGTATGTATGTATGTATGTATGTGTGTGTGTATGTATGTGTGTATGTATGTATTTATGTATGTATGTATGTATGTATGTATGTATGTATGTATGTATGTATGTATGTATGTATGTGTATGTTTGTATGTATGTATGTATGTATGTATGTATGTATGTGTGTGTATTTAAAAAAATACCCTCTCACGTCACTTTTTTATCCGGTGGGGACTAGACGTATCTATTTTCTCGTCACGTGACGTATCTGGCGAATCGCGACACGGAATGAGCATGTGGCGTGTTAATAATACGTGTAGTCCCCACTGAATCGACAAAAGTGACGTCTGGGAGTATTTTTTGAAAAGCTCTTTCCATAGGGAAATAGTTATGACCAAATTTTGGAAAAGTACCCAGTCACGTGACCGTAGTGTCGTCTGCAGCTTTCAAACAATGGCGGGCACTGAATAGAATGTGATGTGCGCCCGGGATAAGCGACGAGCGTCTCTGTAAAACAGATTTCCCATTCCAACAGTGTAGGAACTTGAACAGCTCATTGACGAAAAAGATTGAAGTGCAAGGATGTAGCTAGGTATGCTTAGAATAGTTTTTGGAAGAAAGTGGTACCATATACTACTAACCACTGTGGAAATATCTCCATGTAAATTTGTCACAAAGGACTGTCGCAGTCTAAAATATCGAAACACATTAAAAACTATAAAATAATGCAGTGTGTGGTGTGTTATAAAACACCTATAACCTGGTCTTTGTGAGGTCTATAGCTCCCGTTTATTACCCCTCGTGGCCGTGTGTTACCAGAAACACATTGCTATTCCTCGAGGCCGTTGGCCGAGGGGAATAGCAATGTATTTCTGGTAAACGCACGGCCTCTCGGGGTAATAAATTGGTGCCATAGCCCTCATGACCAGGTAATAGGTGTTCACTACCACTCGTAATGCACATTCAGAGCCAACACCTTGAACCAAGCTCTTCAACAATCAACCGTCTTTTACTGAACCCTATTGCGATGCAAGTGTCATTCTTTACAGAGTACATTGTCCTGTTCCAACAAAAGTTATTTTTTAATGACTGGCTCACATAACCCTGCCAAGTTTCATTTTTGGCCTTCTTCAAGTACCTGGACTATTCAAGAACACCATCTACCCTTAACTCAATTAAGCCTATATGGACCATAATAATGTAACAATTAGCCTGGTCCATTCTTATCATTCATATATATATATATATATATATATATATATATATATATATCCCAATTTATTGCCAATGTCCCCTTAAGTCTCACAGACAAAATGAAGTTCTCAAAATTGATTGTTACTTGGCTTAATGATGATCATAAATTATGCTCGATATTTAAGAATTCTATTAAACCTAACAAAAACGTATTTGACAAAACAGCCAATGTTAATCGAGATTGCCTTTTACTTTATTACATTTTTTCTACTGTGCTAGATATAGCTGTAAGATTAACAATCACATCAGCTCTGCGGAATGAGAGAACCAATGGTGTTGTGGAAGAGATACATGTAAATACAGTTGGAGGAATATATTCCACCGTAGACCCTCGAGAAAAACAGGACAGGCAACTGCGATAAAGATCAAGACTTTGGATTAGCAGAGTGTGATCCTAGTTGGAATAATTAAGATGTCTTAAGGTAGAACGCACCTCGGGGACAGAAAGTCGGGCCTTCAAATTTTATCAATTTTCTTCTGACCTACCACTTGTGGGGGCTCATTTTGAAGCTCTCGACGAAAGAAAAGTTTTCACCGTCTTAGTTTTTCGAAAATCGAAATTTTATTTTTTCCCATAGAGTTAATCCAGGGATGGCGGCCATTTTGGATTTCAAATATCAAGAAATCGCAAGTTATTTGTCTCTCTAGTACCATAGTTTGCATGGTGACCGCTGATTTTTATTCTTGATATGGTAAGAGAATGGTTGAAAGTTTCACTGAGGAAAGTTTGAGCAAAAGTTTAACTTTCACTTTCGAGGTGCATATTACCTTAATAATGGCTCGGGGACGGAATGAACGTCCGTGCACAACGTCCGGTTCACTTCTGAACAAGACACTGCATACAGGTGTTGGCTGATAATGTTTTGAGATTACGAGTTATTTCAGATTACCCGCAAGTCCTATTTAGAAAAAAAGTGTTACAAATATTTTTGGAGAAGATTCCTTAAGAAGAATTAGTATCCCAAAAATTGTTTTAAGTATTTTTACATATTAGTAATGAGATTCGATGTAAATAGAAGTCTACAGGGTCGATGACTCCTCTTAATAACTTGCTATTTGTTTCTTATCGGCCGGCCATATCGCAAATTACCCTAGATATGAGAACTCTACAATGCAGGCAAATTTAAGGAAGACAACATAGTGAGATAGTGTCACTCATTCCATACAAAACACGATTGGAACTAATGTGGGATAATTGGATTTTCACATTTTTCAAATTTCTCAAAAGTGTCAGGTGCCATATAGCTGAATGCTGCAATACTGCAAGTTATTCATAAAGACAAGTGTGTAATGTAAAAAGAAAAGCAGATGAGATTATATTTGTAGATCAAATCTGCATTACTTCACCATCCAATTATCCCAAATTAGTTCCAATCGTGTTGTTGACTCTTGTTATTTTAACGCAAGCCACCAAAACTGAAACATGCCTGTTGATATAAACTAAAAGCACTTTCCCTTGGATCCTTTAGCTGTGCACTTACTATACACGGCACGTCACTGAAATTATTCTCTTTTTGTATACGTATTGCGTTTTGGTCACTGAGAGACAGACATTGGTACATGTACTTGTAGCCCTGGCTTTTACCATCATTGCAATTTACAAGACATACATTTCTTATATCTTATATGGTTTATAGCGACTTATCCAGCAATCCTGCGACTTGTACAATCACACCACTAGTATGTGATGAAGATGAATATATTTTCATAGAAACAATTGTAACTGGATTATTACGTAATGCAACTCAGCTTTTGTGACTTCAGTCACTTGATATGACTACCATATCAGCTGGTGCTGACGTAACACTCAGTCAAACACTGCCACTGTGACGTCTAACATTATTTGACAAGCTGGTGTTTACTTTTACTGAAGACATTTTCCACATTATACGTATTGGTAGAGGGCGTGGGGGGAGGCCGTATAGCGCCGTTAACACACAGCCCTGCCATGCAGAGCTAGGAAATCCATAGAAATTGCTACATGAACATAGACCCTCGAGAAAAACGAGGGTCTATGCATTGACACAGTGTGTAGAAGCGATACACCCTTCCAGAAGTTCCACCACAGCACAGGCCCACGGAACGTTTCGTAGAATCGTCGTCGGATGGAAGTGACTGACACTGTGAAGCCGAAGGCCGAACCTCGGTACTGTATAAGATTACCGAGGTTCGGCCTTCGGCCTCACAGTGTCAGTCACTTCCCATCCGACGACTAGTCTCGCATGCCAGACCTCGAAACCTGCGTGCGGCGCGAGCGGCGAAGCCGCGAGCAGCGAGTAACCGCAGGTTACGAGGTCTGGCTAGAACCGACGTGCTATATATACTGTCCAATAGAATGCTTCGAAAATCGGCTGGATGAAAGAGTACATCTATTGTTTATTCATGAATGTAGGTGGAGCGTCTAAAATAGCCTTTTGAATTTGACTGAATGATTGTGTCATTCATCCAGAAATGTTTCATTCGAAGTAAACTGCCTTACGTTGACCTCAGACAGTAGTACGGCTTTATGAAATCATGGTTCGCTATCCCCAGTAACCATGATAAAAAAATCTGCAAAAATGATCTATGCCGTTGAAGAAAGTGGTGATGGACAGCCTGAAACCGAAGCAGGAGGTAGCCATGACAGATTATCTAGAAGGAGACGATGTTCCCGTGAATTTGCCGACAAGATATGGCCAATCTCTAATTTTAAGATTGCTCCAGCCTTGCTTCAATGCTTGCGATTGCATTTTGTTGATCGACATCCTCTATGGAGTTTGCTTTTTCATTTTGCTCCGTTCAAACGAAGCTCGGACTTTGGGCCCCATTCAACTGCCGATGAGCTGGTGGTAAATGGCCTCACAATATCTCGCCATAGATTTTGCTTGAATGTTTTTTTCGGCGCAGATACGTGAAACGTGGTGGACAAGTACAGTGAAAATGCGTTATGGCCGTCTGTACGCGGTGGTCCAAGTTATACTTATTAGCATAGGAAAGACAGCCCACTTTTGACGTCATCACATTCCTGAGCAGTTGGTTCTTGCCAGACCTCGTAACCTGCGGTTACTCGCTGCTCGCGGCTTCACCGCTCGCGTCGCATGCAGGTTCGAGGTCTGGCATGCGAGACTATCCGACGACAATCTACGAAACGTTCCGTGGGCTGTGCACCACAGTGGCTTGTCCAGATCAATTGTCCTCAATTGGCACAAGACCACTAATTGATTTCCCATAGGCCACCACAGTGGCGTTGAGCTAAGTTTTTTCTATTTTTAAAACATTCTGGCGGCACGAATCCTCTTGACAGGTGTTAGGTCAATGTCAGCTGTGTGGGCAAGTCAACGGAAATTTTGAGACAGCGATGAATAGCGCCCTCAGTGGTGTTTTTGACAAATTCAGACTTGTTATGATTTCTGTGGGCCTTGAAACTCCAGGTATTACCACAGAATGCTTCAGCCATCAATCACAAGAGTCTGGATTTTGATTCAAGCAGAAAAAATGCCTTTACAAAACACTTCATTATAAAGTTCAAACCAAAACAAGCATCCATGCAGGTATCAAAAACTTCAAGGTCTGCGCTATGCACTATTTAACTATGGGTAACAAACCTGGAAGTGTGTTGAGCCACAATGGGTGTCTGACCTGTTTTTACAGGTCCCGGAAAGAAACTGATGGTACATAAGAGAACATAGGGCCAAAGTCCCTGAAGCTACTATAGACATGGATACAAAATTAAGTATTCCTTACTGTATGAAATTATCTCACTAAGGTCATCCTACGGACAAGTAAACTAAATATTAAAGCTGTCTGACCAGCGGTTTTGAAAGAACAAGCAACTCAACAGTTGACAGAGCTCTGTTGAGTTATGTAGAGAATAACCTTTTGTGACACATGTATTGATGAAGAAGGTGGATATCTTTGATTAACATTGTGAGTTCTGTTTAATAAGTTGAGACTGTACATACTCAGAGAAAGCACACTGAAGAGACAAAGGTTTGAAACTTAAGAAGTTCAAGGTCATCAAAAGCATATAAGGAATCATGTTACACTTTCATTGCACTGTTTACACAGATTGCATAATTGCTATAAATAGCACATGAGGAATCTTTATACAGCCCAGCTTTACCATAAAACCCTATCACTTTGACCACTCTTTTAATTGACCACTCTATTTTTTCCTCAAAAAGTAATTTTATTTTATCCTTACCAAGTCAACCATAAATGGAAATTAGAACTTTCTCTATCTCTATCTCTATTGACTATTTTGAGCAATTTCTTTTAGATAACATACAGGGCACAATAAATGACGGTTCAGAATATGTCAAAGTTGGGATTCAGGAAAGTTGCCTTTACATGTTTTAATCCTCCAAGATGGTAAGCATTTCACTATGAACTGTCAAAAAAAGTTGAACTTTCTGATAATTCTACACTAAAATTATTTTGGCTTTGATGATTTCCTAATTAATTCAATTATTTAAAATCATATTAATTATTTTTTTCTGGGTGAATTGATAGGGTTTATACAGTACAAGAATTACATACAATGTAAGTCAAATTTTGACCAACAATGACAAAAAAAATTCCTTAAAAATACAGATTTGCATATTTCATCACAATTTGAACAAGTCTAAGTTGGGTTACCCCTAGGGACCTGTATACCAAATAACAAAGCTGTCTGACCAGCGGTTATGAAGAAGAAGATTTTTTACCAAAAACACCTTTTTTGGCATTAATTTGCCTATTTTCAACAATATCAAAAAATTAAAAAAAAGTTTCTCAAAATCGTATTTTTCATCTACACAACAAATATCAAATCAGTAAGTACTGCGGTTCTCAAGATATTTGAGTGGACGGACGCCTCACAAACGGACATACATACATACATACATACATAAACATACATACATACAGACTGACGACGGACGCCGGACGGATACCCATCCCAATAGCTTCTATAGACTATAGTCTATAGTAGCTAAAACCAAACAAATTGCTACGTATGTACTCACTGATACTTTACCATTGTTGTACCAAGCAACTATTGATGCCCCTGATCTCACAATATTGCAAAGAAATCTACGAAAACTACACCAATTTTTGTTCGAAACACTTAACATTTATTTTGGCTTCCATGCCTATCAAGCAGATGTACGTCTTTAAACAAAGGAAATTATCAGGTGAAAATGCTATTTATCATACGATACTGTTACATAACAAGTTTAATTTTCTGTTTTCGCAGAAGGAAAGAAACAGCCAATACAAACAGGACTTTCGTTGATGGGTCTGAATTACAGACTCCCTAAATATTTACATTTTCATGTCAAATGCAGCTATAAAGTGGCCATGCAAGGCCTTACAAGACACTGCATCACAGACAAGAAAGTGGGTGTATTCACATATAATGTGGATGAGATTACACCAGGACTTACATCATGATAAAAATCTTGACACTATCATGAAAATTGAGAAAATTGACAACTCTCCTTAGACTGGAATAAAATGATAGCAGCTCTAAAAGTACCAAAGATGGAATTTCAATGTTGGGAATAAGTACCTTGCCAAGGAACAAGTTGTGTGCGAAGAATCTACACATTAACATTACCCCTGATGACAAATGACAAAGTTTATAACACAGTCAATTGTTATGAGACATTCATCTTTTAGCACTGGAAAGTAAATACATGAACTCTGGTTTGTCTCTTCTATTGGAAAGCAATAGATTTTAGGTAGAATGCATCCCAGTGACAGATATTTGGACTCTCAATTTTGAACCATTTCTTTTCCGATCCACCACTTGATGGGCTCATTTTAAAACTCTGGAGTAAGAAAAATGTTGTGTCTATTTTTTCGAAAAGCAAAAAGTTTATTTTTCCCCATAGAGTTAACATAGGAATGGCGGCCATTTTGAATTTCAAATATCTGTAAATGTAAGGTAATTTGTATCTCTAGTACTAAACTTTGCACAGTGACCCCCTAATTTTTGTTCTTGATTTGGTAAGAGTCAAGTTGAGTTTCATTGAGGAAAATTTGATAAAATCTTTAAGTCACTTCCAAAGCATGAAACTATCTTAATAGAAATTAAGACTTTGGAATTATGTTAAACTTTATATTTCGAGGCTGTACATAGCAATCACTCTTTTCAGAACTGTATGCATCTCTTCTGTAAATATGTACTGAGATCGGTCACACCTAACCCTACCACCCCATACAAAATAACAAAGGTCTAACAGTAGTGTTGAAAATCAATGGCATTGTGCAAAGGGGATATAGCTTCAGTCTATGTGATCCATCGGGAAATCAATGAATTTGAACATTTGAAATAAAATTAAATATTTCTCAGTGAAATCAAATTTCAGATTTTCTTATAATGTTGGTACTCCTATTTAACCATAACACTGTTGGGTGAATCTAAGTTAAAGAAAATGTTTTTGAATGGTTTGAAGGCATTGATTTACTGTACACCGACACAAGCCTTTAGATTCACTTCAACCAAAAGTTGTAGATTTCCAAAATCAATTCTTATTGATCATCTAATGCAACCTTGGTGGTCGATGTTTAGCTGCAACATAGTTTCCAAGTTCTGTAACCATGCCATTTATGCGTTACTGTGTGTCTGACATCGCTTGGAATCTTGCGTTAGAAGTGGACAGTTTGTCTAATCGCTTTTCAGTGATTTTTCCTGCTTGGCTGTGAACTCCTTGAACTGTTGGTCAGTTCCGAAGATTTTATCCCACCAGGTGAACGTTGAGGAGTAGTTTCCCTGGAAATTCATGTGATGGAAGTCATGGAAACGAGCTCCTGTTGAAAGAACAGACATGTAAACTTGGAATATTAGGTATACATAAGTAAAACTATTCAGATGCGGGGATGGATTGAGAAAAATGAAAATTTAAAATGGTACACGTGTAAGGTGATAGGTACAACACTTGAATGAACGCAGCGTCCGCTCAACCAAGGTAGCTGGATGCTCTGCATTTACCATTGAATGTGATACCAGCATCATTAACCCTTTCACCCCTAGTTCCCTGTGTACAGGTCCAACTTTACCATAGAAAACAATGGATTTGGGTCAAACTATGGTGGTGAAAGGGTTAAACAATCCATCAAACAGTTGAATTTAAGGTATGATGTGCCTCTGGGACAGATATTAGGACTCAAATTATTACAATTCTTTTCTGATCCATCATTTATGGAGGTTCACTTTTGCTCAAACTTTCCTCAAGGAATCTTTCAATCATTCTCTTACAAAATCAAGAATAAAAATAGGGGTCACTGAGCAAAGTTTGGTACTAGAGCAATAAATTACCAAGATTTACCAATATTAGAAATTCAAAATGGCCGCCATCCCTGTGTTACTCTATGGAGAAAATAAAAATTTTCGAATTTCGAAAAACTAAGCCAATGAAAAGTTTTTTTCACTAAGAGCTTTAAAATGAACCCCCACATGTGGTATATCAGAAGAGAATTGTAAAAGGTTGAGGGTCCGAATGTCTGTCCCCGAGGTGCGTTATACCTTAAAGCTCTTGCAGGAAGAAAAGTTTTCAGAGTCTTAGTTTTTCTAAAATTGAAAATTGTATTTTCCTGTACAGTTAAACACAGGGACAGCGGCCATTTTTGAATATAAAGACATGGCAAATATGAGGTGATTTGTTTCTCTAGTACCAAACTTTGCATAGTAACCCCTGATTTTTATTCTCAATTTAGGGAGCTCATGGTGAAAAGTCTCATTGAGGGAAGTTTAATTTTTAATTTTTACATTTCAAGGCGTGTACTACCTTAAAGTTTTCAATGAAGTAAGTAGTCCAGACTTGAAGTAATAAGACTTTTTTACCACAAAAATTTTGACTTGTTGAAAGTATGTTTCATATTAAGGAGGCCAAATATTTCTAAGCCCGTTGAACGCTGGTAATATCAAATGCTGTAACAAGTCACACATTGACTGATGGAAATGTCTGACATGATACTGTACATAACATATATCTTTCTTTCATGGGATTAAATTTACAATGGCAGTCAAGTGGTTAAAATGTCAGAGAGATTTTCACAGGAAGATTGTTTCAGTATTTTCTTTAGGGGAGATGGTCATCAGAATTGCACTCAAAGGTCGCTAGGGACCCCTGCAACCGATGTAAACAATGTATCCAAGGTACCACATTCATTGGCGACTGATGAAAGTTAAAATGTGTTGATCATAATGTGCATCATAATATTTAAATGTTGCAGCTATGTTGATATGATGCATCTGTATATAGTTCATGAAATACATTTTTTGTAAACAAGAAAGTTGCACACTTGCAGTTCCGACGACCACTTCCCTGTAACCATGCACTACACAGCACAAACAGTTGCAGCACAGTTTTTTTTAGTAACTGACATTCAACAAGTCAATGTTGAATTTATCTTGGAAGACCTAGGCATTGTCTTTTTCTATTTCACAACAACTGTGAGTAATCGCGTTACCCTTACCTCCATAGAATGGCAACAGGTGTAGCGGGTTGAAAGGTAGGTCATATCCAGTATGGACGTCAACGGTCTCAAAGAGACGGAACAGCAGCCACGCCCATATCATAATGAAGTGGTTGGTCAACAGCAGTACACCGATGAAAAACCCAAATCCAAGCACTGAAAATAAGGACATGATAAGATAGATTACCTTGTTATATTCAAAAATGTGGGGAATAGGGACTGGCAGAACAATCACTTGAGGGCGCTCTAACAGAACGGAAGGCAAGGAGTACATCTTGCACTTTTTAAAGGCCAGGGATTTGATCCCCAGAATCAAGTTTGTTTTAGTCTATAAGAGGATTATGGAGTGTCATGGCCTTTTCTTTTCCATTGAAATTGTAATCTAATAAGTAGCTTTCTGTGCGAAACAATCTGACGCCAGCACAGGTCTAATATTGAGATTGTCACTCTGCAGAAATACAGATACATACTCATCCTACGCAACTCAGTTTAACAGGTACAACAATTAAAAAGACAGTTGATTTTGACAAATTACATCAAAATTTCGCTGCAGCATTGCTACCGTCAATGCTTGTATCAGTGTTTCATCCAGGATGGCATCAACAGGGGGATTATCCCCTGTACCAGAAAATTTAAGGGGATTTCACCAGTTCATGTGTTCTACTAGTATCTATACCATGTGACTGACACCATTTCACCAGGGGCTGCCCCGGTGCCAACATGCCTACAGAGAGGGAGTCCCCCATCCCCCTGTCTGTTTTCATATGGTCAAGGGTCATACGTGACTCTAGGTGACTTGTGATTTGTAATTTGAGATCTTACTTCATGTGAATAGTGTCTGTACACTAGTAGATGTATCCTCTGAACCAACCATAACAAGAGCAGGGTAGTCTCCTTTATTGCATCACCCCCCTCCCCCCCCACACCACCATTCACCACTATCAGTCTAACATTTGAAGTTGAAAGATATGATAAATGATGGATCTCAAATACAATGCTAAGTTGTTTGATATGTGTGACAATGATCCTCAACATATAATTTGATAGTAATGCTTGTCACAGTTGGGTTCAATTTCATATTACTATTACATTTGGTCACACGTTTACGTTGTTTAAACAGGCAAATTCGGTAAGAGTCAAATGGATCCAACAAGGCTTAAATTTACTTTCCGCCGACAAAAATATATGGTGGCATAACTGTAGCTCTATGTGACCTCTGACCTTTCAAAGTTCAAAGTGGTGGGCTTCGATAACATAAAGATATGTTGATTTTTAAAAGAATACGAAATAAACCAATATATAAGGGCCATTGATTTTTCAATTGTCTGAGCATTTTAACTTACAAGGAGCAAGTAAAGGTATGTGATTTAGGAACAACTCATTACTAATACCCATATTTAGGTTCCATAATGAAGTAGGAAATGATTTATGGTACTACCTATATCTTGTGACCTTTGACCAAGGGTACAATGACCCTCACAATGCATAGAATTGATACATTTAAATGACACCACAGTTCACATGACCTCCCTGGACTTTACCCAGACAGGGTGGCGGTGAGGCAGTCATTTATGGTTGATTGGTATTGTGCATGGCGTGATCCGTACTAGTCTGACAAAAATTTGCTGTGATGCAATAAAAAACCCACAGAGGCTGTAGAAGATTACTTAGAGAGAAATTTTGTATTAACCAGGATGAACTAGTGGAACTTCAAGATACAAAGGACAGTAATACTAACTTTTGATGATTTTTTCATTAAATTTTATTTTGCATACAATTGCAACTTTTTATTCTACTTTCCAAAGAATGTTGAAACACCCACTATTTAGCTTGTCAAGTTTGAGTCTGTGTGTGTAAAATGCATGGTATTGTTTACATTGGATTCTAGTCCGGACCAGAAGTCACTTTTCAACAAATAAATGCAGTTTACACACGTATGGGCTGAGTTGACAAGCTGAATACTGTGTATATCAACATTCTTTGAGGAGTAGAACAAGGAATTATGTTGACATTCAAAAAGGAAAATGGTGAAAATATAATCAAAAGTTAGCATTGAGTTTTGACAATCTAATGTTACAAAACTTTCATGTTCTGCCTGTTGTGTGGACACATTTGATGCTGGTGGAGTACATGAATTTTGAAGTCCTACTCTTGTGAAAATTCAAAACTTAAATTTTGTTTCCATAGGATTTAACACAGTGTCACAGGGTATATTGGCAATTTTGAATTTCAAATTTAGTAAATTTTCGCTATTATTATGTTTCAAATACCAAAATTAGCTGGTGACCCCTGATTATTTATCTTGATTTTGAAAGAGAGTTGTTTAAAGTTTCCTTGTAGAGAGTTTGGACTAGAGTTTCAAAACATTCTGATTCAAGGTGGTGATAACACCTAACTGAATTCTTACATCACAGAAACAGTTTGACTTTAAAAAAATATAAATGGAAAGACTGTGATGACAATATCAGTATGGAAACACAATCACATAATCATAAGAACTGTATAACTCCTACAATACACAATCTTCACACAATATTGTGGATATTGTTCAGTTTAGTTTCAGCCATAATGGCTGACACTCCGTCAAGTTGTATCAAGAGTTTTCAAATCAAACATTAAAATTTCCCCTTACCTACAGTTTCCACTGGGTGAGCGTACTCCGCAACCATTCCAAATGGAGCCTGCAAATGCCCAAAATAATATTTTGGTAGAATGCATCTAAGGGGCAGATCTTTGGGCTTTGAAATTTTAACAACATTTTCCTGGTCTACCACTTGTTACTGGGGTTCATTTTAAAGCTCTTGATGCAGGAAAAATTTTACCACCTTAGAGTTTCAAAAATTGAAGATGTCATTTTTCCCCCATAGAGTTAACACATTGGATGGCTGCCATTCTGAATTTCAAATATCAGATCTTAGGTAATTTGTCTCTCTTGTACAAAATTTGCACTGTGACCCCCCTGAATTTTCTGCTAAATTTGGTAGAGAATGGTTTAAAAGATCCACTGAGGAACCTTTGTTTGAGCATAACTTTAAGTCTTTCACTTTCGAGGCAGATACTACCTTAAATACACTATACACGGGTAAGTATAAAGGTATATATTCACGATTTAGTACACCTCCAATGCGAAAAATTGATTTCAGAAGCACTCTCCATTACAGAAAGGGACGACCATATAGTGGTCTCTCTTCCTAGTCCCCTGGATGACCACCAGGTTTGACAATATGTTCTAATTTACATCATGCCCGCTATCACAAAATTTCCTGTGAAGTGACACTACGGTAAACATATCGACCTTTAAAGCATTGTTAGTGGTAACACCATTTCTAGACAAACTGCTTGAGTGTTTCAGTCGTGAGCAGCCGTTAAAATCACCCGAGAGTTTTTATTGATTTTCAATGATTCTGAACAGCTGAGACATCATATCAAAGCTTACCTGGAAGTTGTGATGTAGCTTGTGGATGTACTTGTAAATTCTTTTATGATGGAGAAGACGATGCATAAAGTAATGCCAAGTGTCTTCAAAGACGGCGCAAAGATACACTCTCCATGCTGTATCATACCTGTTAAGTAAGATAAAGAAGAAGAAAATATGATTAAGATAGCGCAATCCTTGCCGGCTGAAATTCAGATTCTCAAACTTTTACGTACCTTATTTGGTCTACTGCTTGTTGGGGTTCATTTTACAAGTAAAGCTTATGAAGCAGTAGAAGCTTTCATCGGCTGAGTTTTGCGAAAATAAAAAATCTTATTATTCTCACATTCCTGGCCACTGGGAGTGCGAGATAGAACCGTGTGGGAAAAATCAATCCCACACTCTCAGAAATTGTCCCACACTGTGTAAAAATGTTCATATACTGTACATTATTGCACAAGCTGTGATTGGATAATAAACGGCCTTTTGCTCCGCATGCAAATGACACGATGAGTCGCGCACTTCAAATATTTAACATTTCCAGTGTGAATTCAACACATTTTATGGTCATGTGAGGACCTGGGATCAGATTTCTCACACTTGTCGGGGATATTTTGTCTCACACTCGCCTGCTGCTCTTGTGACAAATCTGATCCCAGGTCCTTGGGGTGTGAGATTCTATCGTTCGCCATGAAGCTAACAGTGGGATGGTGGCCATTTTGAATTTTGAGTGGCTATTTAATTACTCTAGTACCAAATTTTGGTGGAGACCAATACATTAAACTACCATTTAATACCATATAAATGTCCATGCCATTGGGTACCATGATGACTACAGACATATATTAATTCAATTTCTCTAAATCATCCACAGGAAAACCATTGTGGTTGGAATTCACTACTCCTTCATAGCAATAACTTAACACTGAACTTGCTATCTATTTCAACAACACTAGGTTATGCCATCATTTCATAATACTTCCAGTGACACCAGACCTCAACTTTGGCCCAAAACAAGAGAGTGTATAGTGATGTGGATTTAATGAAACAGAAACACAAAAAATTCAGTTCCCTCTGTTCATACATTATAGTGCAAACCTATTGTTTCAACTATTAGAACTTTGCTTCCACGAAATGAGACAGGGTTACATGTTTGATACATAAACACTGATTTTGCGAAGTTGAGAAACCTATTAACACAATGTCAATGATAATGTGTGCAATCAATTTTAACAGGAGCAGATAGTTATATTGGTAGCTAAAGGATTCAAAAATATTATAGCATGGAAGATGACAGCTATAGGCCTGAAAATGTGGTATTTTGCGTAGGTTGTAAGAGAAAATCAATTTGAAAATAAAGAGAAATTCTGTGCTTGAATTTTTCAGGTGTGATTGCTCTCTGTGATACCCCTTTGAGTGCTGTAATTTTCCAAACAAAGTAGTGCAACATTTTACCAATTTTCATGGTTTTTCTGTATTTAATTTGATAATTTTGGACCAAATAGGCACCACCTTTCATAGGCTACAATTTTTTATCAAAATATTTCCCGGAAATTTAAAAAAAATTGACTGATAGAAAATTGATAAATACTATGAAGGTGACAGAAATTGACGTTGGCGCTCAAAGAGTTTTAATCTGTTCACCCCTAATTCCCTGTAAACAGGTCCACCATCACCTTTGATAACAATGAGTTTGGGCCAAACCATGGTGGTGAAAGGGTAAAACTTACCAAGCAGGCATGCTTTCCCAGTCGTATGGAATGCCAAACAGTTCTGTAAATGTGTACGTTCCAAGAATCAGAGGAAACTGAACAAAGAAATGGTTCAGTACCAATAATTTAAAACCTTCCACGGTTATCAAATGACTCTGGTTTTTACTGCAATAAGAAAAGAAATAAATGAAAAGAGGGTATTGACTAATGTCCGATTTTCACAGAAGGAAAACACTGTGCATAAACAAGTCATCGTTGATGAACAGTCCCCACTTGTTAATGGGTACTTTGATTACATGTCCTCAGAGAGGATAGAGTCCTCTTCATTAATTAGGTCTGTGATAAAAATACTTTGATACAGATAGCGCTCAATGGCCAAGAATGACCTACATACAAGAAAGACCTACATATGTATGACATAGGTTAATGTCCTTGTACCAACTTTGAATAAAATCGGTTGAGATATGCCTGAGTATTATGGCTCTGTACATGAAAAAATCGTAACAAAATGGCCGCACGGCAGCCATATTGGATCGTATCACATAACAAATTGACATGCATATGTATGACAGTAGTCAATCTCCTTGTACCAACTTTGAATAAATTCGCTTGATACATGTCTGAGTATTATGGCTCTGTACATGAAAACATCGTAATAAAATGGCTGCCTAGCGGCCATATTGGATCGTATCACAAAACAAATAGAGGTACATATGTATGACATAGGTCAATGTCCTTGTACCAACTTGGAATAAAATCGGTTGAGATATGCCTGAGTTTTGGCTCTATACATGAAAAAATTGTAATAAAATGGCCGCCTGGCGGCCATATTGGATCGTATCACAAACAAATCGACATGCATATCTATGACATTGATCAATGTCCTTGTACCAACTTTGAATAAAATCAGTTGAAACATGTCTGAGTTATGGCTCTGTACATGAAAAAATTGTAATAAAATGGCCGCCTGGCGGCCATATTGGATTGTATCACAAAACAAATTTACATGCATATCTATGACATTGGTCAATGTCCTTGTACCAACTTTGAATAAAATCGGTTGAAACATGTCTGAGTTATGGCTCTGTACATGAAAAAATCGTAATAAAATGGCCGCCAGGCGGCCATATTAGATCCGATCACAAAACAAATAGACTTGCATATCTATGACATTGGTCAATGTCCTTGTACCAACTTTGAATAAAATTGGTTGAAACATGTCTGAGTTATGGCTCTGTACATGAAAAAATTGTAATAAAATGGCCGCCTGGCGGCCATATTGGATCGTATCACAAAACAAATCGACATGCATATCTATGACACTGGTCAATGTCCTTGTACCAACTTTGAATAAAATCGGTTGAAACATGTCTGAGTTATGGCTCTGTACATGAAATATCGTAATAAAATGGCCGCCTGGCGGCCATATTGGATCGTATCACAAAACAAATCGACGTGCATCTGTATGACATATGAAGTAATCCTTGTACCAAGTTTGAATGAAATCGCTCCTTGCATCTCTGAGATATCTGCGTGAACGGACGGACGCACGGACGGACGCACACACGCACGCACGCACGCACGCACGCACGCACGGACATGACCAAACCTATAAGTCCCCCCGGACGGTGTCCGTGGGGACTAACAAAACAATTGCCACATGCATCATAAACAGGCAGGTAATATCACAAAGGTCATGAGTGTATGAAAGGACTCGTAATTTTAACATGCTCCCCTAATTCCAAGTAAATAGGTCCAAAATCACCATTGATAACACTGCAAACTGGGCCAAACCATGGTGGTGAAAGGTTAAAACAGATATCAACAGTCCATGAGAATAATCATGGGCTAATGGTGCCAAGTGTAATTCTAAATTTAAGTATGCATCATATGCATGTATTTGCACTTATATGGATATAGTCATCGGAACTGCGCTCAAAGGTCGATGGGACCCAATGACCCATAGCAACAATGTATCCAAGGCACAATGGTGATTGATGACAGTTAAAAACATGTCTGTCATAATCTATCATCGTATAATTAGATGTTGCAGCTATGATGATGAGATGCATCTTGATATCGTGCAAGAAATACATTGTTTGTAAACAAGAAACTCGCACAGGCGCAGTTCTGACGATATCCCTTTAACCCTTTCAACCCCTTGTTCCCTGTGTACAGGTCAAACTTTACCATTGAAGACAATGGATTTGGACAAACCATGGTGGTGAGAGGGTTAAGGTAGAATGCGCCTCAGAGACAGATATTCAGACTGAGTCTGAAATTCGTTTCTGATCTACTCATTGAAGTTGTGGGGGCCCATTTTAAAATTCTTGGAGAAAAAGAAAAACTTTCAGAGTCTTACTTTTTCGAAAATCCAAAATTTAATTTTTCGCCATAGAGTTAACACGGGGATGGTGACCATTTTGAATTTTAAATACTGCAAAATGTTGGGTAATTTGTTTTGCTTGCTTTGCGCGGTGACCGCCAATTTTTATTGTTGATTTGATAAGAGAATGGTTGAAAGTTTCATTCAGGAGGAAAGTTTGGGGAAAAGTTCATGTCTTTCATTTTTGAGGCGCATACTACCTTAAAACAAAAACAAAGCTTAAATCTCTATGACAACCAAAATGGCTATCTTTGGTGGTTTTATTTCATTTTATTATACCTTCAAATATTTCCGTACTAGGAGAGTGTTGTTGAATTACATAAAAAGATCAACATACCTGTTGTATTTTGTACTTCTGCATGGCTGGGATAAACTGACACAAAAACGCTGGCAGACGATGGCAAAATACAGCACCTGAAATAGCAGGAACATCAGTCACTAAAAATTACCCTTCTAGCAAGAAATCTACTTTCAGAATATTCAGGCTCAAAGTGTCTACAAATCAGGTGACCAAGTGAGGCAAGTATGGGTTTGTCCCCCTCTCTTATGGAACAAAATTGTATTTTGTATGAATTTGTAGCATTGTATGCTAATACACTGTTATTGGCCAAAATCAATCAAACATCGCCTGCGTTTGAGGAGATTATGTAAAAATCTGTTACTCGGAAATAACCTGATAATGTAAGATTTCCTATTACTATGATGACAAAACAGTGTTGCAGCCAGGAATTTTATGTCAGGGGACACTGTGTCCCACTACAGTTTATTTTTGGGGACATTTTACACATTTTGGGGACAAGAAGCGTCAGTTATCAATCAAATTTGTATTATTTTGTAACAGATTAGTTTCACTGAACAAATTTCAAGCTACTGGGACTGCGTCACTGTGCTTGAATTTCAGGTGATTGTAGCAGTCTACCGTATCTCCCTATCTGTCGCCAATCAGAACTCAGACGGACCACAGTCACTCGTGGTCTATTCAGCTCTGGGACAATTCGCCCCATAGACGTGTGTTGTTCTCGCTTATGTACACACGTCTACGGAGCGAATAGTCCCAGAGCTGAGTAGACCACGAGTGACTGTGGACGGACTACGGTCAAACAAATTATGATATTAAGTGCAACGTTTTGATAACTTTTGATCATGGCTAGCTCCAAACGTACGTATTTACTGTGCAAACCTGGAAATAATCATACAAAACAAAGGTCATCGTTTAGTAACATATATTATTTGTAGACTACATCCAACACAGTCGACTCACTAATGCGCCCGAGGTGACCCGCAGTACGCAAGAATGCGGGACAACGGGTTCCGTTTTGGGGACATTGTCGCAATGGCGCGTCCTGGCGGCACCACTGGACAAAGTCTGATTCAAGTTGAACTTGAGTTCATCTTCACATGGGTATGTCATGGGTATGCTTGGAAGATAAGGTCAGCTGTATTACTCAGAATCACATGAAAAAGGTAGGACAAAGAAGATCAGGACATTTACCAAGGGTATGTTGGAGACAGTCAACAGTGGTTAGCTATATTACCCTGGACAGCCCCTGTGAACCAGAAAAATGCCATTTGACTGGCACACATGGGCTGTCTGCAATGTACCTAACCATAAATGACTGTGGCGTTGGTGGGAGGGTGAGTGTGTGTGGGGGGGGGGGGGGGTCCTGCAATGGTTGCCCCTACCTTTTATCATGTTGACTATGGTTATAAAACACAAAAGTTAAATGTTATACCTCAACATTTTTCTGGCAGTATTAATTTTGCATTAACTGCACATGCATCAAGTTCAAATATCTTTAATTACTTCTTTACACAAGTTTATAAATTGTTAAAGAAGTGAAAAATGTGTCCAATAGCATTATTAAAAGCCTGAATTTTTTTGTAATTTCTGAATTTCCTCACTAATTTGTTTATATGGGTATGTTGTGGGACCACACCTTATTTCTCAGAGGAATAACCATTGCACCCTACAAAATTCACATTGAAAATGGCCAAAAATGTGTCATTCCAAATACATATTATTCTCAGTTGAGGGGAAGTATGTCTAAATGTAATCCATTGTCGTTTTAAACACCCTGCGACAAATATTAAGTTCACAAGTTGCACTCTACGATCTGGATCCATGGGAGAGATTTGGGTGCGGATGGCAATTGGAATAGCCATAATGATGTCATCACATCGGGTGATGCAGGCAAGGTGACAGACGACGAATCAATTCCTTGTCAACCGCACGTAAACACAGAAAGTAACTGTTCTGCACAAATATTACATACAGAATATATAAAGACAACACCCGATGGTCAAAAGAGCGGTCCTACCACATCAAAAAAATGGAAAAGGACTTCACTTCCACAATGAACTAATGAACTTTTACACGTGATGTACATTAAGAAATCACGCCGTTACGAAACACTGCCTTAAGACGACCTCAATGCCATGAACCCATTTCTCTGAAGAAATGTCTGAGCTTAAAATTGGTCACTGTCCGTAATTGTTCACTTCCATCAATTTACCATGTAGCTATGACTGTTTCCCGCGTTCGTTAATAAGATACTGAGTCAAGAAAAATTGCTCATCGCTGATACAGTGATAGTAATATTTCCTGAAAGGTTCTGTCATATGCTGATAAGATCATTTACGATAATTTTGCACTTAGAATTTTCGTATCAGTGCGATATTTACTATTAAATCTCCAAAAGGACAAACGATTCTGTCTTAACATTGCGTCATTTTCAAGTGCTCTTTCATCAATAGCATATATTTTCACGACAATTACGAATATATCAGCCTATATCAGGTCATTCACCCATCCACAATCCAGGGTAATGCTTTCCACCTTCACGTCTGCTGAACTTAACAAACCGTAAAGCACACATAATTGCTAGCTGACTGGCTAAAATACCGGCATTTACAAACTAGAGACGTTCTGAAACATCTTTCATACTCTCGTACTCAAACACGATATCTCGGTGAAATTTGAAGTCATATCAAATTTTAACATTTTATCTGTACATATGCGTACCTTTACCCCGGAGCACGGCGATCGCTTTCTAATTTTCGTCATCATGAACACAGAAAAATAAACTGGTATGGCAAGGATTTATCATGCTATGGCAAGGATTTATCATGCAATGACTTTGATTTCTGAGTTCATTTGGTCATTACGACATACCTCATGATACAGAAACGAGATCCATGTAGCAACGTCAAATTTGCTGTAATTAGTTAGCATGCTGGTCCAGTAGTATTCCATCGTCGACCGTAGTGGATTATCTGGCAAGTATTCCAGATACTCCGTCGCCAGACGGACGGTTGTCAGGATGGTACCGTTTTCGGCCATTTTGATTATAACGTCTCGGATCGGCGGACGTCGCAACACTCCCTCGCCAAGGTGAGCAATCTGTCAGACGAATGCTACAGACGCTGTCTGCAGTGCACACAGGGTTGCTGATCTATTGATTCTGGGGTTGTGCAACGGACGTTTGTAAAATGTCTTTTGATTGGTCAATATTCATCGGCTGATTGCATGATTATCCAATGGCAGTGTCGTGCTATGCAAGCGGATATTTCCTATCACGGAAAACCCATGAGAAAACCGCTACGCCACAACAGAGCGTTCAATTTTATTTGTGTTTTTTAAAGCAAGACAATTATTTCAAAATCGCAAAGTAGTATTATGCAGGCAAGGACGACATATAAAAAAGGCGACATGACACGTCAACACACACCATGGATGTAAAAAATAGAAATCCATGCACACACAGACTTCGTGATCATATGCAAATAAGGGAAGCCCTGTGTATGACGTCACTTTAGGGATTCCCTCCACGGTAGGAGCGCGCACACACAGTAAGGCGCCGTAAAATAAATTCTTTGTTTGCTGTCCGCGTGCGGGTAGGTTTTTGGACGAAATCTGAAAAAACAAACACAGATCGTATGCATTGCGCGTTGTGCCCTTCCCTTGTTCGCAATGTCGCAGCAATTTACTTAAATGTCGCAAAAACGCAAATGTCATACGATCGTTTCAAAATCAGATTAGGGCCTACCTATCTTAAAGGGGTACATCAACCGCTGTACGTAAAGTGTACATGTGCATCTCCTGTTGTAGCGGACTGCAGTGTATCGTAAGTGAAGATCGATCGACCGTTTCACGAGTTGATTTCTCCCTCAAAGTTTTCAAATCGGTGGAAGTGCGTGATATTGTTTTGGTCTCCATACAAGGCGGATCGAAAACAATACTTGACTGGTTTAGCTTCGAACAAGGAACGGAACTGAATTTCCATCAGCTTTTCCGCGATGCGCGATTGATCATGATATTGGATCTGCACCGGGGCAAGCAGGTACCGCCGGTGAAATGTTCGTTGTTGAATGCTCCAAATAGTTTGTATGCGGTTGAAGTTGCTCTTACTTTGAACATTTTTCTCTGCTAAAAAACGATTAACGATCTGGTCATTTTATAAGTCCGGATTAGAATTCAGTTTTCAAAACTAGCAATGGCCATTTGGCATTGCCGTCTTGACAAGCAGAATATTTTGCATTTTAGTAATCTATGCAATAGCGCAGATCACTTAACGTCAGTTTTCTGTCATTAATATGCAAAAATAAATATTTGTTTGCATTTTCGGCAAGAACGATCAAAATAAAACCTCCTAGTGTTATAATGCATACAAAAAGTCACACTAATGCCTCAGACTACAAGCTGCAACAACGACCGCGCATGCAATTACAAAATTTGTCCGAATTTCAGGCAGTGGTGTCCGAAGTCGCGCGTGCAGCTATATTTAGTTACAAACCTGACTCTGAGATGACTTTGCACATTTTTGTAGCTAAGTCGTTAAAACAGCTGAAGGCGGTACATGCAAGCCTCATACAGATGAAGACTACTAGTAGATATTAGTCAGTCAGTGCCGTGATTCATTTATTTGATTTCTATCATCAATGACTGTGCAGCGGTCGGTGTGAAACAGCGCAAGATGTTTCAGTTAAACTTCAATCGAAAGGAGGTCATTTGCAATCACCATAGGAAACCCAGCCCTACACGTCCCTGCATCTCGCTTCGTTGCATAACAGTTGTAGATCTATGTTTGACAAAATATAATACGATGTAGATTTTCCCTGCGATAGACAACATTATTTTGATCTTCGTCATCTAAATTCGATTTAGTGAGGCGAGAAGAAAACGTCCTTGACTAATTCTTAAATCTCGTTTTACACAAGCTTCCCTCTCTCGAGCAAATCGCATTCTAGTTTAGCCACAGTACGATTTCCGTAAACGTAAATATATTTTCTCAGAGGGATGTGATGGGTAACCAACCAGCTGCAGTCTGATGATACCGTTGGGACACACTCTGAATAACCGTTGAATCATGGGAGTTCTCAGATCACGGGACATATTCTCACCCGTTCGTGTGGGTAGAATCCAGCCAATTGCACGTCATTCTGTGCAAAAGTTTTCTTCCGATGCAACCGCATTTGAAGCTACTTCAAGTTGCTGAAAGTTGAAAACTGTTTAAATGAAGTCGGTTTATTTTTTTCTGACTTTTGTCGTTCCATTTTTGAGCGCATTGTTTCGAGACGAAAGAGTTGGCTTGAAACACGATTCTCAACGCGACAATCAAACGGGAGTACCCGGAGCATCGATGGATTACCCATAATACTTGGGTAGTGTGATCATTGATCAAAATATATCAGCGTTATTCTTGATAACAAACTCTACGTTTGTAATCGTACAACAGCACTTCAAAGGAAATGTCTCCCGAGATTCAAGTGCTTCGGATTTGCTGGGTGCTCAGGTTATTTCAGAACAAAATTGTTGAACCATTCTTGACTTTCCGTAACGTCTGTTGTTTCTCGTTACCTCCTCCACGAATCACAAAGAACAGGAGAACATCTGCTTCGTTGTCGCAAAAAGTTATATAGAGTCTATTCAGGTCTTTCAGATGTCAATGAGATACAATCCAGTACGTGTGGCGCAAAGCACAAGCATTCCCTACCGATGCAAATGATCCCTGGCACACCTACTTTGAAATGTTACAGTCAGGGCGAGCAAGAGGTTCGTACCACTAGACACAAGGACGCTCAACTTCTAGCAGCCTCGAACCCATCTTCGCTTGCCAAGGCCTGCTGTTCGGGCAGCCGGATGCTTCCCGAAATCAGTAGTTAGTGGAAGACTCCTGTCTGGCTAACGAGCCGTGCTGGCGGACGATGCCTCGAACCCGACCCATAAACTACAATAAAAGTATTGGTCACATTTATACCAGTTGGCTGTTTTCATCATGCTATTGTGTTCGTGTGCCTGTCTGTTTGTGCCTTCTTCGCAAATCTTCGCAAATCTGCACGATGAATATCCTTGGAAGTACTGACCTTCTTTGAACTGAACTTACAATATGACACGTCTAAGACACCGTTTAACGACACTCTTTACTAATACTTTTCGTAACTAAAAAATAGAGAATTGTATTGAACGATGAAATTTTTCATTTTCAAGAACAAGTACCTGATTTCTTTACGTCTCGTGGTCAATTACTGACAAAGCATCACGTTACTCTAAAATAAGCAAGTGATGTCATCGATATCTTTGCTACCACTGATCAAAATGCTCGATATACGCTCAGTATATTTACGTATATAGACGTATATGGAAGGCATTCTTAGCTATATATATGACACATTTCAATACGTTGATATAGTAGCGTATATCTATGCGGAAACAGAGTATACAGATCTTTGCACACCAAGTGTACACTGTACTTGTGCATTTATTAGTATACATACCGTATACTTTGCGTATTTGACAAATAGTACAGAATCAGTATTAATAGATGTATTATGTTACATGCCTCGATGGTGAGTGCAAATCAGTGCATTGATTTGAATAGGAGCATCCGGGCAGTTAGAAGGGCCGATGAGAGATGTACTGCCGGTTTCGAGTTACCCGTGGTCCGGTAAAGCCCTTCGACGTTTTTCGACATCAAAGTAGACGCCTAAGGCCAGATGTAAAATATCAATGCGCGCACTGCTATTTTGACTTTCGTTGAAATATATTTGATACTTGTCGATAATGGTAAAATTGTTTGAAAATGCCCTGCATGTCACTAATGCGTTAACTGTGAAGAGGCATGTAATAAGATATGTTATTGCCTGAATACATGGGTATATGTGCCCTCGCAGCAGCAGATAAATGCTCGACGCCAGGAGGGAAAAATTGCCACCTGCTCTCAGGCGCATTAACATAAGTATTCAGGCAATAATAGATAATAGTAAATTGTTGTATTGTGCTATTTACACAATCAATGCTGACAAATCTACGCTGTTAAACAAAGATCTGAGTTGGTCTCAAAGTTTCGTCATCAGAACAAATGTCTTTTATTTAATTTCAACACCACATAGAGCCATATAATAGTACAATGGTACGTCCCCATCCTATAAAAGACCATCATCCTAAGGGTATGAATAGTCTGATGAATGCAATTTGCATGAAAACTTAAGCCGGCGCACACGGACAGAAATTAGCTGAGCAAAAATCCTCGCGAGGAAAATTGCTCAGCAAA
Source organism: Ptychodera flava (assembly GCF_041260155.1). NCBI lineage: Eukaryota > Metazoa > Hemichordata > Enteropneusta > Ptychoderidae > Ptychodera > Ptychodera flava. The sequence goes on along the minus strand of NW_027248380.1, from coordinate 140,081 downwards.
CTTCTCTCCGTGTGCGGTCGATTTTTTGCGCGTTGCATCACTCTTTTGCGCGTTGAGTAAAATATCCAACATGTTTGATATTTTTTCCTCGCGAGGAAAATTACTCACCGTGTGCGCTCGACTGAGTAATTTTACTCACGACTTTCTACCTACGCGCATGCGTGGAATCACATGACAGTACAAAATGGCTGCCCCTATGGAAAACGATAGTTATATTAATATGATGCAGTTATTGAGGATAAATTAGTTGAAATCTGGTCAAGTTGATCCCCCGATATTTAAGAATAGGGACAAAAAAGAACATGCACTTGTAGCGATAGGGACGAAGCTTGGAAAAATAGGTAAAAATGGGAGATTCGCATATTTGTGTTCTTTCAAGTCAAACATATAACTCCGCTCCGGAGATTGAGAGTTCCTCTCCCCTAAAAATTCCCTCATTTGTTAGTCTCGTCGTGCCGCGTTTGCGCGACTTTTATGTGATAAACATCTATTTCAGTACACCTAGAACTTCTCGGTTTCTATCGCGGTGAGATAGTACTGTCCAACCTTACTCTATGCAACCCCGTTTATATATCAATTCTGTCGAAAATCTGTGTACGGTTGTGTGTAGATTCCCAAGTATGCTCGAGCGATCAGAGTAACCGCGGGCTAAATACACGAAAATCACGATCAATGTGATTTTAACATAATGTATCCCTTTTCAATATTTAGCAGATATTTAAATTAGATCAATGGATCTTTTTATTGCGTGTTAGTTTTTTGCAAGTTCGTTTTGCGTACAGAAAGGCCACTGATTTAGTGAGGCATCTTTGGGATATGTTTTCAACAAGGGGGACACCCTCACGAAGTGTGCGCCGCACGACGAAACTTATAAGCTGATTAAACATATGCGAAGACCGTCACAAAATAATTTGAATAATAATAAAGGCACAGCGACATGGTAATTAGCATAACAGGGGCAGGTAAGTATCTTCGGTGGGGAGGTGTCACTTTTTCTTTTTAATTTTATTATGGCGGCGAAGCACTTTGTCACCTGTTACAAAAATGCTAAATGGGGCCTATATCTTATTGTTGTATGGCGCCTTTCATTTCGATACTGTGGCATTCATAGGCAATTATGTGATTTTCAGAAAAAGGGGAACATAAACAGAAAAAGAAATAGGAAAAAACCAATCATGAATTTTAGCATAGGCCTATAATTTTTTTCATATTTATCTCATAAAGATCAGGATAAAATCTGAATGTTTCGCCTTTTTGATTTATCAAGTAAGGGTGGGTGGAGAGAAGGAAAAGCATGTTTGCAGGAAGTATATTTTACTTTTATAAATTAGTTATGGCTTCTCTCATTTTAATAAAAATAATTTTTTAAACAATTGGCCGAAATGTCAATTTGAATCAGAAACCAATTGGTGTGTACAATAATTAAAGGGAAATTTACCCTGAAAATTAATTTCAACTAATTTATCCTCAATAACTGCATCATTAATATAACTATCGTTTTCCATTGGGGCAGCCATTTTGTACTGTCATGTGATTCCACGCATGCGCGTAGGTAGAAAGTCGTGAGTAAAATTACTCAGTCGAGCGCACACGGTGAGTAATTTTCCTCGCGAGGAAAAAAATATCAAACATGTTGGATATTTTACTCAACGCGCAAAAGAGTGATGCAACGCGCAAAAAATCGACCGCACACGGAGAGAAGTTTGCTGAGCAATTTTCCTCGCGAGGATTTTTGCTCAGCTAATTTCTCTCGTGTGCGGCCGGCTTTAAGTAACATAGATTATTACTTTTTTGTACTTGAAGTATATATATATATATATATATATATATATATATTATATATATATATATATATATATATATATATATATATATATATATATATATATATATATAGATAGATAGATAGATAGAATAGATAGATAGATAGATAGAATAGATAGATAGATAGATATATATATATTATATATATATATAAGTATACTTTGTGTTTGAAGTAATTTGTGTTATATTATATATTTTTATCTATCTGTCTGTCTGTCTGTCTTATATATATATATATATATATATATATATATATATATATATATATATATTATATAATATATACTGTATAACATGTATATACAACATGCACAAGGTAGTTGTTTCGTGTACTGGATTTGTCACTATGGCTGTATGTTACTTGTACTGAAAAAATAGAACGTGACAATAAAGACATAACCAGATATGAACTGAAAATGCTCACGTGTTTCATATATATTGCAGTTAAGTGTAAATTTGAACCTTTGCCACATGTTTGCAACTTCATTGAAAGTGTTATGATCAACATAATGAATAATATTTAACACAATTCTAAATCCAAGTATATATCCCCAGTCAGGAAAGTCCATTAAAATATACAAATTAGGAATGGGCTGAAATGTTCTCATTAAATACGCAAATAAGGAATTGGCTGAAGTAAAAATGTTAAACGACTTTCAATAATGTCATGTCATGTCATAGTATCTTTAATGTACAAAGTAATTCGTCGACGTTGGTCTAGTCAAGACAGATAAATATTCGTATTTAGGAAGTTCATTAAATTTGCAAATAAGGAATTGGCTAAAGTAAAATGCTTAATGAATTACAATGTTGTATCATAGTATCTCTAATGTACATAGTAAGTTTCGTCAAATTTGGTCTAGTCAATACAGATAAATATCCCTAATTAGGAAAGTTCATTAAATATGCAAATTAGGAATTGGCTGAAGTAAGTTTAATGACTTTCAATAATGTTGTTTTATAGTATCTTCAATATATGTAGCAAGATTCATCAACTTCGGTCGAGTCAATTCAGATATATATCCCTAATAAGTGAAGTTCATTAAATATGTAAATAAGGAATTGGCTGAAGTAAAACTGCTTAATGATTTTCAATAATGTTATATCATAGTATCTTTAATGTACATAGCAAGTTTCATCAATTTTGGTCAAGTCAATTCAAATAAATATCCCTAATTTCAAAAGTTCATTAAATATGCAAATTAAGAGTTTAATGAAGTAAAAATGCTTAATGACTTTCAATAATGTTAAATCATAGTATCTTCAATATTTTACCAAGTTATCTCAATTTTGATCGAGTCAAATCAGATATATATCCCTAATAAAGAAAATTCATTAAATATGCAAATTATCCATTATCTTTTACGTCACCCCTTAATATCTTTCACAGCTGATATATCTTGGTGTGATCAACATTTGTAGCAATTCTCAGTAAATTGTGTGCAGTCGTTGTCAATATATATCGTTTTTTTCTAAAATCATTAATTCTGCAAATGAGCAAAAAAGTAAGAAAGCCACACCCACCAAAACTAATCAGTTCTTGCCATGTGCAAACTGAATCTATGTGCCAGATTTGATTCTGATCTGATAAGCCGTTTTTGAGATATCTATAAGGAACTCCTAGTTACTATCTATTCATTATACGAAATTAAAGTTTTGTTTTACCGCGAATAACAGCTTAAAGGCGTGCGGTATCCTGTATTAAATACCATGCCCTGTCCGTTGCATTTTAATTGGTCGAGCTGAACCATGTGACCGACCACAGATACGCAATAATGGTTTGTTTATGTGCCTGTGAATATGAATAATATCGTAAGCATCGTAAACTTGTCGGCCTAAAACGTAAATTTCAATCGATCACAAAATAAAATGGAACACTTGTGGGCCAAGTTTAGACACTTTTTTGAAAAAATCTCCGAACTAGCAAATATTTTACCGCGCGCACTACTCACTGACAGGTTCTGGGGCCCCATTGTCGTTCGCAAGGGACATTTTCGTAACTTTTGACGGTTTGGGGGTTCGTTGATAATATAATGGAAATACAGACTCCGCGCTGACAATAACGTTTATTTACGTGTTACTATTTATATTTCTTGTGTTTTTTGTGAAAATAAGTATTTTCAACTTTTCCTGAAAACAGCCTGTTTATATCTTTGACGTTTGTAATGTCATGCATATGCACATCAATTTCCTTCATGATACTATTGAATATGGCTGCATGGCAGCCATTTTGTTATGATTATTTCATGGCTGGAGCCATAACTCAAACATATTTCAACCAATGTCATCAAAGTGGTACAAGGACATGGACCTTTGTCATACACATGTTACATCATTTGGTTTTACAATGCGATGCAAAATGGCAGCCTGGCGGCCCTTTTGTTAAAATTTTTTTTACCGTCTAGAGACGCAACTCAGACATATTTCAACCAATATCATTTAAAGTTGGTACAAAGGACATTGATCTATATGTTATCATAATATGCACGTGGATTTGTTTCACTCGCATACATGATTGCATGTCGTACTTTGAAGCCCCCAATCCGCTGAGGTATTTATTTTGTATGGCTATCATTGCCATTGCTATTTGCTATTTGCCATCAATACTGTCATAACTTCTTCAGTTTGACAGTTTAAGCATAACTGTACTACACACTCACTCTCGGCTGTTAAGCCCTATCTGTATTGCAATAATGAACAGGCCTCTGTCATCATTGAAGACTTGAGGTCAAAATACCCATTATTAAGAAGTGGCGACTATGTCTTGACGATGGCTTGTAGATAATTTATCAAGCTGAATCCACCATAACATGCCCCACTATATAGTTCTTAGGCTTCATAAAAAACACACATACACATCGGATACGTGATTGCAATTGTGTTGGTTCACACAGACTCAATAGAACGCATATTAGGCCACACGTAGTGTACTGGATTTAATTTTAATGAACAACTTATTGCACTATTTATTGCTTTTGTTGTTAAATGTTCTCTTCATAGTTAGGTTAAAACTGTGTTATATATATATATATAATATATATATATATATATATATATATAATATATATATATATATATATATATATATATATATATATATAAAATGAAGTGACAGTACTTGTCACTTTCAAGGTGATATCACTAACAGGGCTCGAAATTAGCGGTAGTCCTGCGTCGACAGGCTACCAACTTTTCTCTGGGGTTACCAAAATCCATGAAATGGTAGCCCACAAGGACTACCAAAGCCTGGAACCTGAAATTCAGGCATGCCATGTCCGGTCCATTACTTTGGGACGAGCTAAGGCTGCGTTCACAAGTACGATTGGGGGAGGGGGGCGCTGGAAGAATCTCGATTGAAATTTAATTTTCTTCAGATCCTCCTCTTAATACCTTAAAAAAATTCACATCCCTCCTCTATATGATCAAAATTTTTCAAGTCCCCCAACTATCACAAGCCCGTATATCAGTAAAGAATGTGCGCGCAGAAAAATAAACACGTATCGACCGTTTTGCTCGCAGATGTTCGACACTACCTGTTATTATCTGTTTGTAAGTCATATTCCTACGGCAAGTTCTTAAATTGATTCATTTTAAGCGCATCAATGAACTTTTGGATTTATCAGTCTAAGCCAACTTGAGTTAATCCAACTCTGGCCAGGTCAATTGCTCCTGCCGAAGAGCACACAAAATGATGATCATGAGAGAGTGGGCAAATCGTGAATTCTGGCTAATTGTCATATTGTAAAAAACTGAGCACAGTGACCAGCCAAAAATTTGGTTCAAAAGTACAAGACATATATGAATTAGATGCTACTCAAAATTGACAATACTGGAAGGTTAAAATATTCAATCAAATAAATGTTTTCATCTCTGAAATTTTGGTTGTAATAATGCCAAATTTGGTTAAAAAATATCTAATTCCATTTAGTCACATATTTTTTCATTTAGTCTTTACTGTTCAAAGTTTTGCTTTTGTATGATTTTATGATGAGAATGTGAAAATCTAGAAAATCAAGCATGGTGACCCTATCTTTTTTCTTTAATATTTGATTATTCTCGTATGCCAAAATTCAAAAATCCCCGTTAACCTTTAAAAGTCTCCTAGTCTTCCATGTGTTGCTCTCTGGCCTGATCTTGTGTACAAGTATGTTTCACTGTCATGAGCGTCATTTGACCCAAACTCTTCTTCAACTACCATGTACATCAGAGTCAGAGCTATCTCTATCACTGCTCAGGTATGCAGTGACAGTGACACTGCAGTAGCAGGGCTGTACCTGATAGTGACATGCCCGCAGGGAGTAGCTGTATGAACTTTGATAATTTTGGCAATATTTTTGTTCAGTTTATACAATAACTGTTCTTGTTCTACTCCCTGCAGCATATTTAAGTGTCCATTCTGCTTGCAAACACAGCCTGTGCATGTATGTGTACCATGCATTTGTATCAGTGACAACTGACTGTCAGTCTGGACTCTAACTTATCACCTAAGAAATATTTGTTTGTACAGCCTTTGTTGACAAACTGAATACTGTGTGTTTTAGGATGCTGTAGGGAAACAGCAAAAAACTGTAATTGATATATTGCACAGAAATATTGCAATATGGTCTATTTTATCTCTGCTACAGTATGTCCCAGTGCTGAGAAGGTTGTGTCCTTGTCATGAAGACTATCAACATTTGCCTACAACCCTGGGAGTGAAACGGGTTGTCAAATAGATCACCAAACCTGTTTCCTTGGGTATTAAAGGTGTGCAATATTCATATCAAATAACAGAAAATTTACTTCATTGGTAGAATCTGGTTTATGAAAAAATATATCCCTAGACTAAAATATGCATGGGCTACCAGCCATTGTCACTGGGCTACCAACTTCAGAAAATGGTAGCCAAGTGGAGTACCAGGCAAAAAGTTAATTTCGAGCCCCTGACTGACTAACTAACTGAAGCTATTACATTGTGTCTCTTCTCTGTCATATGTTATTACACAGCAAAGAATAACAGAAACGGAACAGAAATAAGAAAACTCCCACGACAGATTACGTTAAGTGGGGAGGAACTAAAAAGGAAATTGCACATTGGTAATTCCGGAAAAAGATCAATTATGGGCGGTTGCAATTTTTTCCATTGGACTAATGTCATCACCTTCACTGGGCAAAATACTTGATATATGCGTATACTTACTGTATTTGACAAATGTAGAGAACCAGTATATGTCTTTATATTGTTTTTATCAAGCATTTCGCCTAGTGTTTGCGTATGCCATATGCCAAGGACAGAGGTACTTCAGAAACCCTTCAGTGCCTAAGTTTCTTGAAATTTGATGGGATGGCCACTCAGGTAAATGTTTCAAGCAACATTTTTACCTCTTCTGATTGAATCATTTTAAAGTCACGTTTTGAGCTTTTTTGAGCTTCTGTCATTCATAAGCTTTTGTATTCTGCGAAATGCATGTTAAAAATCATCCAACGAAACATTATCACAGAGCTGCTCTAAAACCGTATTAAAATTTTATGAACGCTCGAGTTGATTTCGAAATCAGGACATGGCTTTGTGAAATATGTTGGTACTTTATTGTTTGTGCAGATAAATTCTGTATTACTGTGATTAATGCTTGTCTAGCGTGGTCAACAGAATGAGTAACGAAGCTAAGTTTTCGTCGCCTTTCCTAATCTGCGTCTTCCTATCGTACTCTCAATGTAGTTTAGGTGTCTTTCAGATATCTTTCGTGCTGTTTCCTCGAAACAGTCTTGTTAACGATGGCATTTTCGAGCTGATCGCAGACAGAAGAGTAAATGTATGTTCCAAAGGACAATGGTCAAGGTGTGATAATTTCACATCAGCTTGTCTGAAACACTGCTTTTTTATGGCAATAGATCTTACTCTGTACGTGCTCCCGGGTTGTGCAACAATTACTGCCTGGTAAACTAAAGTTGGCTAATTATCTCATGAAAATTTTAGAAGTCAGGTTACGTATAAAGCGTCACCCCACAATCCAAGCAACAGCCTGCTGCTTCAGTTCATTCTGCTTTGATTATTTATATGCCCTTAGACTTGAGAAAGTCTACCGAAACCTACGTCCAACCATTGTACATCCACAGTCCAACCATAGCGAAGAAAAAAAGACCACAAGCAATACTATAAATCTGCTTATTTGACAGTGAAACGGCCCTGCTATTAAAATAGTTTCACCTAGGAAAAGGTCTGCGGGAACGACGCGTCGACGTTTGTTTCGCGCTGTGGGATCATCTGCTCGATGAGGGGACGTGGTACACCTGTTTGCCAGTGGATACATGACAATTCAGACTCGAGCTTTTTGGCCCCTAGCTTCGCCATAATAGCTCAACTTATGTGGATCTTCAGAATTACTGACAGAGAAAAATATGCTTTACATCCTAACTATCTATCCACGGACTGTAGTTTTGTTAGCTCTGCCATGGGCGAACTGTCATACATATTGTCACTTGAGAAAGTGTGTCAATGCACGCCAAAATGGACTTAGCTCCATGATGTGTCACAGTCCAGTTTCAACAAACCTACACGGAGCTGGCCGTTTCTAGCTCCATGAATAAACATGTCAAGTCAACAGGGGACTGTTATTCGTTTTTTATTTTATCTTTGAAAAAAACGGACGATTATTTACATCATCTTCAATCATGATCACGAAGCAATCAGCACAGTTCTAATAATTCAACTTCTGTTATTTGTAAAGCTTTTGTTTTCTGGGAAATGCGTGTTAGACATCATCTAACGAAACATTAATCACAGAGCTGCTCTAAAATGGTATTAAAACTTTATGAACGCTCGAGTTGATTTCGAAATTAGGATCATGGCTTTGTGAAACATGTGGTACTTTATTGGTTGTGCAGATAAATTCTGTATTGCTGTGATTAATGCTTGTCTAGCGTGGTCAACAGAATGAGTAACGAAGCTAAGTTTTCGTCGCCTTTCCTAATCTGCGTCTTCCTATCGTACTCTCAATGTAGTTTGGTGTCTTTCAATAATAATAATATTGGGTTCTTATATAGCGCACATATCCACAAATACATGTGCTCAAGGCGCTTTACAATTATTATTACCCCTGGTCACTGGACCTAATATTTTGCCTCTCAGCTCCCTGGGGAGCAAACAACAGCTAACATGTGGAGCCAATAAGCGCAGCAGAGCTAAACGCACACATTACAACCACTGTCCTACCAGGTACCCATCACTCCTGGGTGGGGAGAAGCCGTGAGGAATAAAGTGTCTTGCTCAAGAACACAAAACCATGGCCGTGCTGGGGCTCGAACTCACCATCCTGTGATCGTGCGTCCACTGCTCTGGCCAATGGCCCATTTCAGATGTCTTTCGTGCTGTTTCCCGAAACAGTCTTGCTTAATGGTGGCATTTCGAGCTTAGGCTGATCGCAGACAGTAGAGACAGAAGAGTAAACGTTTGTTCCATAGGACAATGGTCAAGGTGTGATAATTTTACATAAGCTTGTCTGAAACACTGCTTTTTATGGCAATAGATCTTATTCTGTACGTGCTCCCGGGTTGTGCAACAATTTACTGCCTGGTAAACTAAAGTTGGCTAATTATCTCATGAAAATTTTAGAAGTCAGGTTTAAAGCGTCACCCCACAATCCAAGCAACAGCCTGCTGCTTCAGTTCATTCTGCTTTGATTATTTATATGCCCTTAGACTTTGAGAAAGTCTACCGAAACCTACGTCCAACCATTGTACATCCACGGTCCAACCATAGCCAAGAAAGAAAGACCACAAGCAATACTATAAATCTGCTTATTTGACAGTGAAACGGCCCCTGCTATTAAAATAGTTTCACCTAGGAAAAGGTCTGCGGGAACGACGCGTCGACGTTTTTTTCGCGCAGTGAGGTCATCGGACTCGAGCTTTTTTGGCCCCTAGCTTCGCCATAATAGCTCAACTTATGTGGGCCTTCAGAATTACTGACAGAGAAAAATAAGCTTTACATCCTAACTATCTATCCATATTAATCACAGAGCTGCTCTAAAATCGTATTTATGAACGCTCGAGTTGATTTTGAAATCAGTATCATGGCTTTGTGAAACATGTTGGTACTTTATTTGTTTGTGCAGATATTCTGTATTACTGTGATTAATGCTTGTCTGGCGTGGTCAACAGAATGAGTAACGAAGCTAAGTTTTCGTCGCCTTTCCTAATTTAGCAGATAGCTGAATTACCGTACAATAACTTTGTCACACTAGTTCAATCTTGACGGGTGTAGCATGCTAGCAGGGTACGCTTACCCATTCCGGACACCTGGTACCACCACTTATATAGTGGTTCAAGATTGTACTACCGATTTTGTCAGTGATCTTATGTTTCTTTGTGTGTTTGTTTTTACTGTTTATTGGACCTGGTAATTTATTTGCCTTGAATGATAATGATTGCTGGAATCGATTTGATGTCATATTCCTATCGTACTCCAATGTAGTTTGGGTGTCTTTCAATAATAATAATAATGGCTTCTTATATAGCGCACATATCCACAAGTACATGTGCTCAAGGCGCTTTACAATTATTATTACCCCTTGTCACTCAAGTGCAGCCAATGTAATCAATCACTCGCTTTTTGAGCTTTAAGCCTTTTCGTGATTTTTTTTACAAAACACGACGATGCAGGGAGTAATAATTTCATTTTAAGCGACTTTTTAAAGAAATTTAGAGGAATATACAGAGAGTTATTGATTTATAACGAGTTGAGCGGAACCACTTGACGGTTGCAAGAAACCATTTTTACCAAGCTGAGCATTAAGTCATTCGAGTGTGTCCCTTAAATCATATATCCACAACACCCACCATCAATTTAGCAACCCATTAGGAGTGCTGCGCCATTCATATTCACTATATAAGTCGGCGGTAGGAGGCTCAACGTTATAAGGCGTATCGGACACCGAGCGAGGGGAGATTTCTTTTTTCGGTGCAAACTATTTTTTGACGCGACTGGCGGATACCGAACACTGCTGTCACTGGTAAGATTCGGCTTAGAAAGTTATCTGTATGTTTTCTTTATACATGGCATTAGCAGAAGCAAGCTTTATGGCGTGTTTGTACAGCATATCGGGAGTGGCCCCCATCGGAGTGCGAACATTAGCATACACATTAGCCCATATCGAGCACATTTTCCATTTGAAACACCAGATGCAGTTGTTTTTCGGCCAACAAGTGAAACACAGTTCTATTTATTTAATGATTTTACACCGCTATGCTAATTTTCTTACACAACAACTGGTGAAGTTTTACTATTATAGTTTTTTGTCCTTTTTTTGCGAAACATTTCCAGCGGGGTTACTTGTATTTTTGATAGGAGGTAAAACAAATACTGGCAAGCCATGTGTCAAATGCACAACCCCAAACATTTGATAGCTATCGGTTATGGACCATAATCTGATGCAAATTCGAGGTTTTGTGACATTTTGTGTATCTAAATGACAATCTTTGAAAAAACCAAGGCTTTGGTTCGTCTTGCCATTTATCACGCAGGCGTCTCAAGCCATTACGTGAAAAATAGAACATCAACTTGCCAGGTAAGAACAACGCTAAACAAACTGTCGCGCTGCAAAGTCATATAATGTTGTGACCTTTCAAAGTAGAGCTCACAATCGCACCTCTCTAACCGACGTCCTTATATTCTGACACGTAACCTGATTCTAAGTCGGTATTTACCATATGTGTACCGCTCTTGAGAAGGTCAAAGATCTGGCAGAGGAATACACACCCCATACCTGCTGTTTGCAACTCCAAACGAAGTGTCATTTTGGCGGGTCATGTGCAGCTTTGCCAAATAATCGGTAATGTCCCGATCACATGTCATTCTGTACAGGGGATACGCGTCGTTAGTTAAATTTAAGCTTTGGTTCATTGGTGAGTATGGTTAGAAATTCTATTTTTAGAGATGCAGAAATCAGAAACAGTTCCCATACCAGTCTGCCACTTTGCAAGCGAGCTCATCAATTATTCGGGGGGGGGGGTTACAGCGACAGGATTCAGAATATACTGACGATGAACACCGTTAATTGTGAAAGGTGTTCATGTATGCCCACAGCTACTTTCTGATCAGATTACGTGCTTTTTCCGCTCCCGATTTAAAATTTGTAAATCTAATCGGCGGTATGTCGACTTCTGAAGAAAAATGTGATTTTGAGAACGAGGAAAAGACACTGTAAAACGATTTGGACTTCACGGATTTCCTTATGGTCTCAGCGGGACAAAGTGTATTCAACGGGTAAACACTGCAAAGCCCCCCCCCCCCGGGTGCAGGATGACTGTCCCCGTGATTAGAGTCGGTTGCTTGAATCTTGCGAATTTGTCAGGAGCGCTGTGACGACTTAGTTATGCACTTGATTTGGTCTGATGCAATTTTTGTAACTGTAATTTGATCACAGATTTAACTAGCTACGTAATGTGCTTAGAGAGCTTGGATTAACTCATTAGAGGCGCGTGCCCAGACAAACTCATTGAGGAAACTCTCACCTGGTTAGGCCAAAATTGTATCCGTACGGATGCATACACACGTGAAGAGTTGACACATTCTAACACACCTGCATTAATTAAATTGAAGAAAAAGTACAACAAAGTCAAATTCATGAAAGAAATTTAAGATATATGGACCTCTGGCCAAAAGGCCAAGAAGTGATGTCAGGTGTTTCGAAAATAGTAAGCGCATCCTGCCCCACATGAGGCACCAACCATATATCAATCTGTTAGTCAGATAGGTAGTGGTCATCAACTAAGGTCCAATGTCACCGATGCCATCAGCGATCATTTGTCGAAGGGAGATGCTATATTTATCTACCAGCTTGTGATACCTGCCAAAAAAGCGTTTGAATGAAGAGGCAAGTCTTTCTCTGGTGTAACCTTGATGTTATATAAAACACAAATGTAGATAGTAAAATGTAGGTAGATAACATCGTCTTTTCTCGCGTGAAGACGCGAATTACGCGATGCACGAAACAAAGGTGACAAATATTATTACTTTGCACTTAAAATGATTAATGTTATCAAAAAAATTCCCACGAGGAAATCTACACTGTTATACGAACGCCCTGAGTTTGTTTGAAAATGTCGCCATTAATACAAATATTATCTTATCAAATTTTAACACAACCAGGAAACAAGCGTACGTCCCAACTACATAAATGAGAGTGTAGAGCTAAATAGCTTTCACGTCTATATACACACACACACACACACACACACACACACACACACACACACATATATATATATATATATATATATATATATATATATAAATACATGAATTATATATATATATATACATATATATATATATATATATATATATATATATATATATATATATATATATATATATATATATATTTACTGCATACCGCGACATTAACATCGTCATCATCGTTAAGAAGAGTCTTCGAAAGCGAGTATTATGTCTGACAAGATGAATATTGTCTGAATTTACCCAACCGAATACTTTGCAGAGTTAGATGTCACATATAATACAATCTATCATCGCAAACGAACGTGCCTTTCTTGTGACGAGGCGCTATGCGAGTGAATGTGACCATGAATTCGCAGAAAAGGGGGACATTTCCCCGAACAAACAATATCTGGGCGCTGAATTCCAAATTGTAAATGCGCTGTTTGACTTTTAGGAAACATATATTAGCGCGCTGGATGCTGTCTGTGCAGTGATAATCATGAAATAGAGGCGATCTCTGGATCATCGAATCCATGTCAAGATGACATCTCAAAAATGCCTCAATGCATCGATGAGCACGTAGGAGCTCTATAGATATGTAAATACTGATACGAGTGCTAGAGGTGAAGTACACATTAACAAGTACTTTTCTTGTCAACTTTTGACGCCGTCTATGACTCATTAATTGTCATATCGTGGAGGGAGTACCTGCCGATTAATCGTCATGTTGGTAGCAAATAAATGCGTTTGATTAAATAGCCAATAACTGTAACTTCTGATGATAGTTTCATTACTTTTATAACAAACCAAAAAAGTATATTGAGGTAAACAGAATTTAGCTCTTCAAAACGGCGTATTTGCGTGTAAAATATGCCGTTATTGTTTACATTTCCCAACAGGAACCACGCAGCGTCTGCTATGTAGGTTTAATTGACTGGCTGAATTCCGTGATCTCAATACACATTGACGAGTAGAAAAAGACTTCACGATTTTCATTGAAAAACAGAAATACTGAGAAAAAATCATCAAAGGATACAGCCACTGGCACCTTATGCAAGGAAAAAACATGTTCCACATTGATTCATCGATTGATCTCCTCAGCTATTTAATATTTATTACAGATTATCTTATGGGACTGAAGGGGATGACGCACTTGGCGTTCTTGTTTTTCCTGTCTGTTTACTTCGACGTCACGTGGTCGGCATGGCTACCATCGAAGAATTTCAACAGAGAAGCCGATGCGGACGAAGGAGGGTTGAAACCTGCGGCGAGCTGGTCAGCCAGAAAGGTCGCGATGCGCGCAGGACAGGCGACATCGCACGAGATGCGAAAGAGAAACGAATACCAATGGGTGACGACGCTTGACAAGCGGGAAGATCAACAGGCAAAGAAAGATCCCGGTAAAGATGACTACGGTTGGGGCATGACATTCGGACAGAGGAGCCAAGCAGTTGAACCTGCTTACCAATGGGAAAACGTCGATGGACACAGAATACATATTGACATTCTTGGCAGTCAGGCACCATCCACTTTTCCAGAGAAATTGGAAGGCCCGCTTTATGGACAACAACAGCGGAGCGTAGATGTAAAACGAGGTGAAGACTATGGCTGGGGGATGATGTTAGGTAAAAGAGACAGCCAGCAGAGTAAGAAAGTGCCGCCTGATGAAGATTACGGTTGGGGATGCTCATTGGGAAAAGAAGCCCGCATAACCTAAGAGAAAATGTTGACATGGCGCCACCAAACATCGCCAGCCGACAGAGTAAGAAACTGCCGCCTGATGAAGATTACGGTTGGGGGATGCTCATTGGGAAAAGAAGCCCGCAAAACCTAGGAGAAAATGTTGACATGGCGCCACCAAACATCGCCAGCCGACAGAGTAAGAAACTGCCGCCTGATGAAGATTACGGTTGGGGGATGCTCATTGGGAAAAGAAGCCCGCAAAACCTAGGAGAAAATGTTGACATGGCGCCACCAAACATCGCCAGCCAGAAGAGTAAGAAACTGCCGCCTGATGAAGATTACGGTTGGGGGATGCTCATTGGGAAAAGAAGCCCGCAAAACCTAGGAGAAAATGTTGACATGGCGCCACCAAACATCGCCAGCCGACAGAGTAAGAAACTGCCGCCTGATGAAGATTACGGTTGGGGATGCTCATTGGGAAAAGAAGCCCGCAAAACCTAGGAGAAAATGTTGACATGGCGCCACCAAACATCGCCAGCCGACAGAGTAAGAAACTGCCGCCTGATGAAGATTACGGTTGGGGGATGCTCATTGGGAAAAGAAGCCCGCAAAACCTAGGAGAAAATGTTGACATGGCGCCACCAAACATCGCCAGCCGACAGAGTAAGAAACTGCCGCCTGATGAAGATTACGGTTGGGGGATGCTCATTGGGAAAAGAAGCCCGCAAAACCTAGGAGAAAATGTTGACATGGCGCCACCAAACATCGCCAGCCGACAGAGTAAGAAACTGCCGCCTGATGAAGATTACGGTTGGCGGATGCTCATTGGGAAAGAAGCCCGCAAAACCTAGGAGAAAATGTTGACATGGCGCCACCAAACATCGCCAGCCGACAGAGTAAGAAACTGCCGCCTGATGAAGATTACGGTTGGGGGATGCTCATTGGGAAAAGAAGCCCGCATAACCTAAGAGAAAATGTTGACATGGCGCCACCAAACATCGCCAGCCGACAGAGTAAGAAACTGCCGCCTGATGAAGATTACGGTTGGGGGATGCTCATTGGGAAAAGAAGCCCGCAAAACCTAGGAGAAAATGTTGACATGGCGCCACCAAACATCGCCAGCCGACAGAGTAAGAAACTGCCGCCTGATGAAGATTACGGTTGGGGATGCTCATTGGGAAAAGAAGCCCGCAAAACCTAGGAGAAAATGTTGACATGGCGCCACCAAACATCGCCAGCCGACAGAGTAAGAAACTGCCGCCTGATGAAGATTACGGTTGGGGGATGCTCATTGGGAAAAGAAGCCCGCAAAACCTAGGAGAAAATGTTGACATGGCGCCACCAAACATCGCCAGCCGACAGAGTAAGAAACTGCCGCCTGATGAAGATTACGGTTGGGGGATGCTCATTGGGAAAAGAAGCCCGCAAAACCTAGGAGAAAATGTTGACATGGCGCCACCAAACATCACCAGCCGACAGAGTAAGAAACTGCCGCCTGATGAAGATTACGGTTGGGGGATGCTCATTGGGAAAAGAAGCCCGCAAAACCTAGGAGAAAATGTTGACATGGCGCCACCAAACATCGCCAGCCGACAGAGTACAGCCGACAGAAGTAAAACTGCCGCCTGATGAAGATTACGGTTGGGGATGCTCATTGGGAAAAGAAGCCCGCAAAACCTAGGAGAAAATGTTGACATGCGCCACCAAACATCGCCAGCCGACAGAGTAAGAAACTGCCGCCTGATGAAGATTACGGTTGGGGGATGCTCATTGGGAAAAGAAGCCCGCAAAACCTAAGAGAAAATGTTGACATGGCGCCACCAAACATCGCCAGCCGACAGAGTAAGAAACTGCCGCCTGATGAAAATTACGGTTGGGGGATGCTCATTGGAAAAGAAGCCCGCAAACCTAAGAGAAAATGTTGACATGGCGCCACCAAACATCGCCAGCCGACAGAGTACAAAACTGCCGCCTGATGAAGATTACGGTTGGGGATGCTCATTGGAAAAGAAGCCCGCAAAACCTAGGAGAAAATGTTGACATGGCGCCACCAAACATCGCCAGCCGACAGAGTAAGAAACTGCCGCCTGATGAAGATTACGGTGGGGGATGCTCATTGGGAAAAGAAGCCCGCAAAACCTAGGAGAAAATGTTGACATGGCGCCACCAAACATCGCCAGCCGACAGAGTAAGAAACTGCCGCCTCAAGAAGATTACGGTTGGGGGATGCTAATAGGGAAAGAAGCCCACAAAACCTAGGAGAAAATGTTGACATGGCGCCACCAAACATCGCCAGCCGACAGAGTAAGAAACTGCCGCCTGATGAAGATTACGGTTGGGGGATGCTCATTGGGAAAAGAAGCCCGCAAAACCTAGGAGAAAATGTTGACATGGCGCCACCAAACATCGCCAGCCGACAGAGTAAGAAACTGCCGCCTGATGAAGATTACGGTTGGGGGATGCTCATTGGGAAAGAAGCCCGCAAAACCTAGGAGAAAATGTTGACATGGCGCCACCAAACATCGCCAGCCGACAGAGTAAGAAACTGCCGCCTGATGAAGATTACGGTTGGGGATGCTCATTGGGAAAAGAAGCCCGCAAAACCTAGGAGAAAATGTTGACATGGCGCCACCAAACATCGCCAGCCGACAGAGTAAGAAACTGCCGCCTGATGAAGATTACGGTTGGGGGATGCTCATTGGGAAAAGAAGCCCGCAAAACCTAGGAGAAAATGTTGACATGGCGCCACCAAACATCGCCAGCCGACAGAGTAAGAAACTGCCGCCTGATGAAGATTACGGTTGGGGGATGCTCATTGGGAAAAGAAGCCCGCAAAACCTAGGAGAAAATGTTGACATGGCGCCACCAAACATCGCCAGCCGACAGAGTAAGAAACTGCCGCCTGATGAAGATTACGGTTGGGGATGCTCATTGGGAAAAGAAGCCCGCAAAACCTAGGAGAAAATGTTGACATGGCGCCACCAAACATCGCCAGCCGACAGAGTAAGAAACTTCCGCCTGATGAAGATTACGGTTGGGGGATGCTCATTGGGAAAAGAAGCCCGCAAAACCTAGGAGAAAATGTTGACATGGCGCCACCAAACATCGCCAGCCGACAGAGTAAGAAACTGCCCGCTGATGAAGATTACGGTTGGGGGATGCTCATTGGGAAAAGAAGCCCGCAAAACCTAGGAGAAAATGTTGACATGGCGCCACCAAACATCGCCAGCCGACAGAGTAAGAAACTGCCGCCTGATGAAGATTACGGTTGGGGGATGCTCATTGGGAAAAGAAGCCCGCAAAACCTAGGAGAAAATGTTGACATGGCGCCACCAAACATCGCCAGCCGACAGAGTAAGAAACTGCCGCCTGATGAAGATTACGGTTGGGGGATGCTCATTGGGAAAAGAAGCCCGCAAAACCTAGGAGAAAATGTTGACATGGCGCCACCAAACATCGCCAGCCGACAGAGTAAGAAACTGCTGCCTCGAAGAAGATTACGGTTGGGGGTTGCTAATTGGGAAAGAAGCCCACAAAACCTAGGAGAAAATGTTGACATGGCGCCACCAAACATCGCCAGCCGACAGAGTAAGAAACTGCCGCCTGATGAAGATTACGGTTGGGGATGCTCATTGGGAAAAGAAGCCCGCAAAACCTAGGAGAAAATGTTGACATGGCGCCACCAAACATCGCCAGCCGACAGAGTAAGAAACTGCCGCCTGATGAAGATTACGGTTGGGGGATGCTCATTGGGAAAAGAAGCCCGCAAAACCTAGGAGAAAATGTTGACATGGCGCCACCAAACATCGCCAGCCGACAGAGTAAGAAACTGCCGCCTGATGAAGATTACAGTTGGGGGATGCTCATTGGGAAAAGAACCCGCAAAACCTAGGAGAAAATGTTGACATGGCGCCACCAAACATCGCCAGCCGACAGAGTAAGAAACTGCCGCCTGATGAAGATTACGGTTGGGGGATGCTCATTGGGAAAAGAAGCCCGCAAAACCTAGGAGAAAATGTTGACATGGCGCCACCAAACATCGCCAGCCGACAGAGTAAGAAACTGCCGCCTCAAGAAGATTACGGTTGGGGGATGCTCATTGGGAAAAGAAGCCCGCAAAACCTAGGAGAAAATGTTGACATGGCACCACCACATCGCCAGCCGACAGAGTAAGAAACTGCCGCCTGATGAAGATTACGGTTGGGGGATGCTCATTGGGAAAAGAAGCCCGCATAACCTAAGAGAAAATGTTGACATGGCGCCACCAAACATCGCCAGTCGACAGAGTAAGAAACTGCCGCCTGATGAAGATTACGGTTGGGGATGCTCATTGGGAAAAGAAGCCCGCAAAACCTAGGAGAAAATGTTGACATGGCGCCACCAAACATCGCCAGCCGACAGAGTAAGAAACTGCCGCCTGATGAAGATTACGGTTGGGGGATGCTCATTGGGAAAAGAAGCCCGCAAAACCTAGGAGAAAATGTTGACATGGCGCCACCAAACATCGCCAGCCGACAGAGTAAGAAACTGCCGCCTGATGAAGATTACGGTTGGGGGATGCTCATTGGGAAAAGAAGCCCGCAAAACCTAGGAGAAAATGTTGACATGGCGCCACCAAACATCGCCAGCCGACAGAGTAAGAAACTGCCGCCTGATGAAGATTACGGTTGGGGGATGCTCATTGGGAAAAGAAGCCCGCAAAACCTAGGAGAAAATGTTGACATGGCGCCACCAAATGCAAAGCGAGGAATACAAGACACGAATGGGTGGGGCCTAACTTTCGGCAAACGGAACGGAGAAGACCCACTTGTCGTAGAAATGCCAGACAGGGACTTTGACGACTACGAAACAGACATTGACGAGCAGGAACCGTCCAACGAATCTCAGAACTGATCGCCAATCGACGTTCTCCGGGAAAGCATAAAGCGCACCATTTTGAATGAGCAACCGGAAGAATATTCTCGAGCAATTGTGCGCAGGAACGAAAATGACGACAAAAGGGGAGACAATGAATACGGTTTGGGACTAATCTTCGGATAAAAAGCGATTTGTTTTTATTCACGTTGATTTTGATGCTATGACTTCGAATTCTGACTATTATGCACATCGGCATAATGAAATTGATTTTTTGGCGAGCCAAAGATTAAATTCACATCAGGATCTTTTGCACCTGTATTAACCCAACAAAAGAATAATAAAGAGGTATTAAAACCCATGCATCAATGCGCATGACAGTTGACATTTTGATACATACATTTTTTCGAACTGCGTTTCCATGAAGCTACGTTATTGATTGCTTGTATGAAATGTAACGATAAACAGTTAAGATGGATTTATTGTTTATTTTACTGATTGCACCAAAAGATATCGCAACAAGATTTCAGGAATAACCAATCACCGGGTACACAATTTCACGAAGCAATGCACAAATTAGAAATATTGATATTAATCACGTGATCATCAATCTTGAAAAACAAAGATTAAACCGACACCTTGCAATATCTCTCTATGATAAGCTCGATGATATTTGATATGAATTGTTTTGGGCTTTGTATTCCATTTAAATTTCCTCTCTCATCTCTGCATGTAATCGAAGTTTGAGTTTTGTGTGAACAGCTGTTTCCTTGACAACCCCTGCTAAAATGACTCAGGGAAACACACACGGCGCGACGTTAAGTGTGATGATGCGTTTACACTAAGGTTAAATTTCGCTCGGAAAAGACAATAATTTCTTCGATGCGTAGCCTGATGGCCCGACATCAGTAGATAGCCGCACTATATAACGCAATGATCAAAGCATAACCCACATTGGAATGAAAATTATTTCGCAGAACGCTAATTTGCATCGAGGATATGGTAAAGAAACCGGAATCCCATAAAGACGTCATACGTTATGTATGAGAACGACATCCCTGTCAGATAATACATTATTTCTTTCCGATCAAAAAAGGAGACCATTTCATAAGTTAATTTTAGCGTCAAGGTAAAGATCTTTCGGCTTCAAGAACTATTTTACAGTACATTTGACTATTAAAAATGATTTTCACCTTTTAAGTTGCAATATGGACTTTGCAAATTTTTCATGACAGTGGTTCTTCTTTGGATAGGGCTAGTCAAGTGGATATGGTTTACTTAGATTTTTCAAAGGCCTCTGACAGTGTTCCTCATCAGTTATTAATTCATTAACTAAGATCTTTTGGGATCCATTCTCAGCTATTAACATGGTTACAGGCTTACTTATCTGGACGAAAGCAGAGAGTTGTTGTAGAAGGACTTCATTCAGACTGGCTCCCGGTTGTTTCGGTAGTTCCCCAAGGGTCAATATTAGGACCTCTTCTTTTCCTCCTTTATATAAATGACATGCCCCGGGTTGTCAAAAATTCCACTCTTGCTTTGTTTGCTGATGATTCAAAGTGTTATAGAGTTATAAATAGTGTTGCTGACTGTGTGTATCTGCAGAACGATATTAATTCCTTACTGAAGTGGAGTAATACTTGGAACCTTTGCTTTCACCCCATCAAGTGTCAAATTATTTCAATCACTCGTCGTAAAAACCCATTAGCTACTCATATAGGATGAATGGTACCATCTTACGTCATGTTCATTCAATTACTGACTTAGGAGTCAATATTTCCTCCACCTTGGTTTAGAATAATCATATAAAAAATAGTAAGCAAGTTTAATTGTAAATTAGGTATGATAAAGGGTATTTTGGGTTTCGATACTCCGTAGAATGCCAGTAAGACTTTGTATTCAACCCTCATTAGGAGTGGCTTAGAATATTGTAGTTGTCTGTGGGCGGGTACATCCAAGCAGAATATATATATAGGCTTTTGAAGGGGTTCAACGAATGGCTATACTCAGTATATCCTTCACTACGCGGATTTAGATTACAAAGACAGGCTTTTTAAACTTAACCTTCTGCCTCCAACATACAGAAGAGAAATAGCGGATCTAATATTTTTCTACAAGTGTTTTAATGGTTTTTGTGATGTAAATTTGGTTGACTTTGTATCTTTTTATAGTTCCACTTTCAATTATCCCACTACGAGATCTTGTAACGACTATGGTTAAAACTCAAATCTCATTCCTGCCACACAGATTCATTTACACGTTCTTATTTTAACAGAATTGTTCCCTTATGGAACCAGTTGGATTCCCACATCAGATCTTCAGAGAGTTTATCTCTTTTTAAATCTAAAGTAAATTTGTTTTATCATCAGAAATTTAAAACTCATTTCAATTCCACTGACCATTGTTCATAGATAACAACATGCCGCTGTCACAGTTGCCTTCCAACGTACTTTGCTCCTGTGTGAGATTTTATCTGACATTTCCTTTGTTTTTATCATGTGAATGTTTGATGAACATTTTTTTGTTTGTAGTTGTCCTTTCATTTTTTTTCCATTTTGATGCATGGTGGGACAGTGTTCGACACCTGTTTGTCTTAACCATTTAGTCTTGACTTTGTATGTATTGCTCAACTGTGGTGCAAAGGGGTTTCCTCTTGCAGTCTAGTTGTTTTATTATTTGGGGGTGCCTATGTTCAGTCTTGTAATCTTTGAATGCCAGTGAGGAAGTATAATAAATAAATAAATAAATAAATAAATAAATAAATAAACAAATAAATAAATAAATAAATAGAGGTGCGCCATCTACGGCAGCTAACATGTTGTGCTGGTAATAGCACATGACCAAATTGTACTTAAATTTTAAAACTCATTGTACACATTTTTTTCGTTGTCTGGACAGACTATTGGAAACATTTTACAGGGTTTGTGTTGCACGTGCACAATTTATGTAAATGGAGGCTTCAACATGTGACTTGCTCTGTGAATTGTACACATTTAAAAATATACATCACAGGATGCAAAAATTATTTTAAAACAAAATGCAGCAACATGTTTGATTAGGTCACACTGCCAATGCAAGATATGTTCCTGGCGCGAACGAAAGTAACTTTGAGGGCGCTGTAGTACAGCACTCCTCAAATCACTCCCCCGGCATTTATAAGAGTTATCGCTGGGGCATGAAATTGAAAACTTGAAATATTTAATTGTAAACTTCTACAAGTTACTCAGGGGTAGGCCTACAACTGTGTACAAGTGACGAGCCTAATTGGCCAATATAGTTGCCTTCCCAATATTTTTCTTGATATTTAAGGTCTGCACGAAATGCATCTTCGATCGACGCTAAATCTTGATTAGCTCTGCCGAAATACATAGTTTTGACATCGTACATTTTTGTTTACAATTTTTGATTGTTTACATATAAGGGCCATACGAAATGCATTTTAAGATCAGGGCTAGTTGTTGAGCGGCTTGCAGGATCTACTTTTTTACATTTCATACAATTTGAATTTTTTTATATGTAAGATCGGAGCTAGGTCTGGAAGGGCTTGCACGAAGTATACTTTTTTACATTTAATACATTTTAAAAATTTTTATTAACCATAATATTAACCATTACAAGACGAACTCCCGATCGTAGAATGTATTTTATACAGACCTTAAATGGAAAAAATATTTTGTGCAAGGTCCTTCCGTAATTGTAAACAATGTCGCCCCCCCCCCACCGATGAAAAGTCCCTTTCGTAAAATGTATTTCGTTCAGACGTTAAATGTAAAAATAATATACATTTACCAATGAAATTGTTGGTTGAAATACATTTATTAGTGAAATATCTAAATATCATTGAAATATACATAACACAAATGATTGCTAAGCTATATATGTCAAGTCTGACGAGTCTTTAGTTTGGCAGAAGTTCTTCAGACGCCCTTTTCTCGATAACAAAGTTTCAATTACAAATGTTTTAGCACTTTAGTATATTAACGCATTCATCAATTCTCATCTTTCTCTCTACAAGGCTTAAAACTAGTCCTCCTTGAAATCAATATTGAGTGAGCCTCGTTATCAGGGAGGCCGAAGTTTACAACTTGTCCACTGACATAGCTAAATTGCTTTGATTGCACGATTTATGATGTAAATGTGTTGCTACAATGGCCCGTTTAAACGCAACTCTATATTCAACATCAAGATTGTAAATTCTTGACCTGTAAAAGTTATACACGGTGACCTTGCAAACTGACAACCAGCTCGAAGGAATATTCATGAGTTGAAAAATTAGTTTCCAGGTTGGCTTTTTCTTCGATAGGATTATTTATAAGTTTCATAATACTCTCTTTCTGAAAGGATTCGTTTTAGTGTCAACGTCAAAATAACGTCATTATTATACAATGATTTGCCACTTCAAAATACGCTCGTCCCTTCCTATCTGCCCTTTTTGTTAATTCAATTAAATGCACAAATAGACAATACAAAATATTACATCACCAAATATTACAATGAAATACGAAACAATGCAATGCATTACAATGTAATACAGTACAGTACAGCACAGCACAGCACAGTACAGTACACTACAGTACACTACAGTAAACTATGCAATAAACACATAACCTGCCACTGTAACTGTAATTTTTTCGTTCAATTAATTTCGTCATCAGTGAACATTTAGTCTGAAACCTTTGGTTTTATTGGTCGTTCTTTGATCTTTAGACTTTCATTTGATTAATGCATGCACAGGTGGAGAAGTCCGACCATTTTATTAAAATTAGATCTCTAACATCGATTAAGTAAACACAATAAGTAGAAAATAAGCCGTACACTAGCTGTGTTTAGATTGTTTCCTCATCCTTAGCTGATATTACAAAATATCAATTGAAAAACGTTAGATCATCGCTCATGGGACACACTGTTCAGAAGGCCATTGTTGTTAAATCATTTCCTAAAAAGCTATCAGATTTTTATTGAATTCGCGACATTGGCTCATTATTGTAAATTTAAAAAGTAGACCGTTGCTATAAAATTAGAAGTTTCCAAGCCTTGAAGTAGACACAAAAACACAGTGTAAATTTAAAAGTGTAAAATGTTACAATACAATACAATACAGAATAGTACAGTACAGTACAGTTCAGTGCAGTACAGTATAGTACAGTGCAGTACAGTACATTACAGTACAGTACAGTACAATATAGTACAGTACAGTTTAGTACAGTACAGTACGCTTCATTACACTACAGTACAGTACAGTACAGTACAGTACAGTACAGTACAGTACAGTACAGTACAGTACAATGTAGTAAATTGCATTACATCACAGAGCAGTGCGGTGCAGTATAGTACAGTACACTACAGTGCACAACAGTACAGTGCAGTGCAGTATAGTACGGTACGGAACACTACAGTACAGTACAGTGCAGAACAGTACAGTACAGTACAGTATGGTACAATGCAGTGCAGTACAGTACACTACATCAAACTACATTACAGTATAGAACAGTACAATGTAGTGCAGTACATAACAGTGCAGTGCAATGCAGTACACTACATTGCAATGGAGTACAGTACAGTACAGTACAGTACAGCACAGCACAGCACAGCACAGCACAGCCAGTACAGTACAGTACAGTACAGTACAGTACAGTACAGTACAGTACAGTACAGTACAGTACAGTACAGTACAGTACAGTACAGTACAGTACAGTACAGTACAATGCAGTGCAGTACTGTACACTACATCAAACTACATTACAGTATAGAACAGTACAATGTAGTGCAGTACATAACAGTGCAGTGCAATGCAGTACACTACAGTGCAGTGCAGTACAGTACAGTACAGTACAGCATAGCACAGCACAGCACAGCCAGTACAGTACAGTACAGTACAGTACAGTACAGAAAAGTACAGTACTGTACAGTACAGTGCAGTGCAGTGCAGTGCTAATTTTACATATCAAATTAATTTTTTTAATTAGATTTATAGGCTATTTCTTCATTTACTTCATCAAAGTTGAAAAAACTTGCAATGTACTTTTTTTGAGATCCTATGATAAAACTTTTTAACAGTCATTTAGCAATTTTACTAAAGCTAATCACGATATTTAACGAACTTTCCGTATTAGGAATATATATCTGGATTGACTTGATCAAAGTTTGCGAAACTTGCCATGTAAATTGGAGACACTATGACGTAGCATTCATGAAATTTATGGCAGCATATTAAGATCAACTACTGACTCATTTGCATATCTAATTAACTTTCATAATTGGCGATATTACTGAATATATTTTATCAAAGATGACACAACATGCTATGTTCATTCAAGATACTGTGATAAAATATGACCGAATGTCGCTTAGCATTTGTACTATGACACCAGCTAGTTACTAATTTGCATATTGACCTAACTTTGCAAATCAGGGATATAAGACTGGAAGGACACCTAAAAAGCTTATGAAACATACAACTAGTATGCGTATGGATGAGACCTTGTTGTGTGTACCGTGTGCTGTTTTGTGTCTATGTTTATAACTAGTGTATTACGAATTTGTCCTTGTGTTATGGATTATGGATGGGTATGATTGCGATTGTTCATGTCGGCTAATTTATAATTTGTATATCCTATGAGCTCTCACAGTTTGGCATAACTTGAACGACTGAACAAACGGCAAAGGCAATTACACTTGATGTATAAAGTGATGATACAATGAAAGCAGTCAAAGATATTTAGTGTTATTTTATTTAAGATACATATTTGTATATTTAATACCTTTGGAATTAATTTGTGGTGAATATTTTTTATAAAGTTAATCATATCAGTTTCAATGCAGTTGCAAACTTGTGCCGTTTCAATTTAAACACTACTGCAATACATACTGAACCACGTGAGCATTTTCAGTTCATATCTGATCTTTAATTACAGCTACAAAAAAAAACACGGTTAACCGTTGTTAGCAAACATAGATATTTTTCTGCCTTTTGTATTTGCTCTGTAGGGCACAGTGAGTAGACAAAAATGATTAGAAAGAGTTATGTTCCATATTACTTTTGGATACATTTTATGGAAATATGCCATACCCATGCATTTGCACTGGTAGTCTTTACCTGTTTTAAGATATATTTGATTCCTTAACAAGTACGGAGCTAATTAAGACTAAAATATTCATTTTTTTATTTCCTGCAGTGTAGACTCCCAAAGAATTCCTTTAAAAATTACTGTTAGATTGTATGAAGAAAATCAATGTTGCTGACAAGTTGAAGGAGTTACACTATCAGATGGTTATCCAAAACACGAAAAGAAACTGTGGAGCCTGCAATTTTTACAGGGTGCCATTTTTAAAGGGACGAAGTCGCCCATTTTGTCATGAATTTTGTTTGATACGAGAAACTACTTATATTGTTTGATATGTTGAAAGATACTGAATCAATGGGTGGCCATGCTTATATTCGACCCCGGTTTTAGACACGATACATGAAACCATCGCAAAAATGAATTAATGGTCATGACCAATAATTCATTTTCGCCATGGTTTCATTTAATTTGTCGAAAATCGGGGTCGAATATATGCATGGTCACCCATTCAATCAGTATCTTTCAACATGTCAAAGGATATAAGCAATATCTCGTATCAAACAAACTTCATGAAAAAATGGGCGACTTTGTCCCTTTAATATAGATTGCAAAATGACTTCTTCTTCCAAGGCGTTTGTGAAAGTTTCAAGAAAATGACAAAAATGCTTATGTGCATTTGTACAGACAAATCAATGGAATTGCCTGATAGTACGCAACCAATGGGTAGTCTCCCACTTTAATTCATACATTTTGAATCGAGACACTTACTCAGAAATGCCATCAAATAAACGGCTAAACATATTAACACACCCTGGAGAGAATTGGTCATGTTGGATACAATACTCAAGATTTCATCTTCTAAAATCATTTCGCACAGAGCAAGGACCCAAGTGCAGCCCGATATAACGAATAGTTTTGCACAGACACCGAAGTAATCTCTCCATCCATTTTGTCCCATTTTTGTTGCACCAACTCTCATATAGCTCACGGCAATTGAAAACCATATCGTACTGAATATAAAAGTGGCGAAAACAGGACAAATGAAAAACACAACAAGTGCTTGACGGCTGCGGATCCAACACATTCCATCCTCACCATAGCCAATGCGGAAAAGCGCTGGTTTGCTTTGGTCAAGAAAAATACAAATTGCAACAATAAGCGAAGGCAGTCCCCAACCGACGAAACAGTAAGAAACCAGCCATTTGATGTTTTGACTCAAAAACAGGTCTTTGTTTATCGATCGAAATGTTCGAAACATATCAAAGCAGACAACGACCATCCAACAACAATTTGCTAACCGAGAGTAGTGTAACAATACCGCCAAGGGAAAGCAAAGTCCTCGAAGGTCGTTCAGGCTCATACTCGACAAAAATACCACCTGTGCAAATAACATCGAAACCGCCATATTGATCATCAACTTGCGAGCAAAAGTTTGCTTAGAACGCCCTCTACAGTTGATTATGACGAAAAACGCGAGACAAAGAGTTGATAGTGAAGAACATGTGATTATTCCCCACATAACATTATCCTTTAGAGGAACACGTGATAGGAAACACACCAGTGCCATCGAATTATTGGCGACAATTTCAAATATGTGGCTTTTTAGCATATCACCATTTACTTTGAAAGTGAGAGTGCGGTCAGTTTCCATGAAATCAGATTTGTTGAACACGAACAATTTAGCAGATACAGGGCATTTGTCGCGGAACGCGTTCATTGCATCACTTAAACCGTTTCTGAGTGTTGTAGCATCTGTGAGATCGACTGTATTTTGGTTCGCGTTGTTATCGGCGTCCAAGTTAAGCAAGTTTAAACAACTTTGTGACTCAGGATCGAATACTTCATCAACCTTGCAAAGGAAGTCGTACAAGATATGACGTTTGTTGTGCACAAAATGTCCATTTCGAATGTGAAACGACAATGATACATAACCCCTTGGATTCGTATGAAAATGCAGACTTAAAGTCCGAGTATGAGGAAAAATGAACACATTTCTGCTTTTCAACAACGGCATATTAATGCCACATTCAAGGCGCTCATTTAACACGTTATAGCAATGAGCACAGTGCACGTTCCTGAAAGCCCAGGTTCTGCCGACAGAAGATTTCGTTTCAACGATTGAAAAGTAGGATCGACACATCTGCTGCATTCTGTGATACTCTGATTGGTTATCGAAAAACGCTGATTGGCACGAGTCGATGATGCCGTAGACACAGGGACGAGCCAATGCCTCGACGGTCTCCTCCATGACGAACTTGACCATGTCACGCTTTTCCCGCACTAAGTCCAGAGATGCCGTCACTGCGTTGTTGCTATCCAGGTATTCCACGACCTCATCAGGCATAAGTCCTACCTGCGCGGAAACTTTCCACATGGTGAGCTCTGTATGCCCGATGCCGTTGCACAGTGCGCAATAAATGTTAGCAAACACGTCTCTTCCGGCTGACCATGTGACGGGGATACTTCTTAGGGACATATCTACAAATCAAATACAGCATAACACAAATACATTTGTGAGAGGTAGCTACAGCAGAGAACATTTATCCAATTTTGTTGAGGTATAATTGTGACTTGGGGATAGATATTCTGACTCTTAAAACTTTTTCCACATCTTATCAACCACTTGTTGGGGTATATTTAAAGCTCTCGGTGTAATTGGAGTAACCATCTTAGTTTTTTGAAAATCGAAAATTTTGTTTTTTTCTCCTTGGAGTTAACAGAGGGATGGCGCGGCCGTTTTGAATACTGAATGTCATATAAAACTTTGGATTCTCTGCTTTTTGGAAATATATGTACTGGTATGACGGGTGTCCTAGTTATCTTAGATGAGAAATATTCCCTTGAATAAAATAGTGTTGGCAACGCGCATCTTCATGTATATTTCCCCTGAAAGGGACCAAGTCGGCCATTTTTCATGAATTTTGTTTGATACGAGATACACTACTTATATTGTTTGACATGTTGAAAGATACTGAATTAATGGGTGATAATGCATATATTCGACCCGGTTTTAGACACGATACACGAAACCATCGCGAAAATGAATTAATCGTCATGACCATTAATTCATTTTGTGATGGTTTATGTCTATAACCGGGGTCGAATATATGCATGAGCACCCATTTATTCAGTATCTTTCAACGTGTCAAACAAAATATAAGTAGTATCACGTATCAAACAAAATTCATGAAAAGGGCCGACTTTGTCCCTTTAAAGGCGGAGCCTCCCTTTAAAAGGGCGCGAAGCTATGGCGGCGTTCATCGTGTTAGCGGACACTAAACAGTCAACACTCGGGCACATGCTTCAGAAAATGCCACTTTTTATATTTTAAATTTCCGGCCGCCAAAACGCAGACAGACTGCTAAGCGGTCAGCGCGAAGCTGCTGCCGATCGAACTCTGTGGTTATATTCAAATTCTAATGTGACTGGAAGACAACTTTTTAGGAAATTTGAGCGTTGGCAATTTGAAACGACCGTCAATCAAACGCTTGTATAAACTCTGTTCGCAGGATTAGCAAAAGGTGACAAAAGGTTGAGATCAGTTTGTGTAATTAATGTTATAGAAATCAAACATCGCACTGGCCAAGTGTTTGACTGGGAGGAGAACTCCACTAATGCGAGAACCTGGGATTGAAAAGTGCGGCTTTAAGGTAGTTCGCGCCTGGAAAATGAAAGACTTACTTTTCTCAGGGAATGTTTAAATCATTCTTATTCATCGGGGGTCACCGTGCAAATGTTGGTACAAGTGAAACAATTTTGTTCAAAATTTACCGATATTTGACATTCAAAACGGCCGCCTTCTCTGTGTCAATTCCATGGAGAAAAATGAAAGTTTCGCCTTTCGATAAACTAAGACGGTGAAAAGTTTCCTTACACCAAGAGCTTTAAAATGAGCCCCCCCCCCCTCAAAGTGGTAGATCAGAAAAGATTTGTAAATGTTAAAGGGTCAAAATATCTATCCCAAGACGCATTATTCTACCTTAAGAATTATCTATTTAGATTACTCTGATTTAGTCTCTTAGCCACATCATCAGCTTTCTGCAAACGTTAAGTAAGATATTGAATAAGTGTATACGTTTAACCTACCTAACGGGATGATATTCTCGCACTTTTCACGAATGACGTCATCCTGCCACGATTCCGGACAATTACGATTCATCCAAACACCTTCAGCCAATGAGTAAGTGACACGAGTGCACACATGCGCAGATGTGAAGTCATTTTCTCCACCGTAACTGCCATTTGCAGGAGGATGTGGTTCAGTTCCGTTTTGGCAGACCTCACTATAGTCGAAACAACAATCCCCAAAATAGGTACATTTTGGGTCACAGTTACATGTCCATCTGTAAGAATTATCGTCGGGTAAAGTACTCCAATTTGGCACCGCGTTACACTGGGGTCCGTAAGGTGATGTGTTCAAACACGAATCCAGTCGACGGGAAGTCTCTCCATCAACGCATATTTCACACATCACGTTTGAAAACACGCTGCTCAAGAGCACAAGCAAAGTCAGTTTACTGACCATATTTCGGGTTTTCTTCTGTTTATTACAAAAGAACATGAAAATATGTATGTTAACCACTGCAAGTAAAGTCCAGAATAAATAAAGTTTATTCGGAGACATGATGTTAAAGTTATGATGAAACCTACAATTATTACAAATATTACATTATTGTTGCCATAGTAATGTCATAGTATTCCCCAAATATTGCAGTACACATTAGAACAAAACATTCAAGAGAAACTCCTTACACAGGCATCCCAACTAAAACCCCACCCCAACAAAATTTAGGCTTGCGGGAATGCTCTTTCTCCCCTCGTTCCGTGTGATAACTTGTACCGTTACATTTGTCCCCGTGTGATGATTTGTACTGTCACATTTGTCGTCACGTCATATATCGTTGTAAGATTCAGGTAGCTTCGGCAGGTAGGTATACTGATTAAAATAACCATGTGAAATAATTTGTTTAAGTATGTCAATTCTTACGAATCGCCTGGCAGATTAGTTTGGATGTACTTTACCACACTATCATGCACCTGATACTCAGCTTTCGTCATCGGATTTGATGAGAGTAACTCTTTTAAAACGTTAACTTTCAGGTAAATAAATTGATAAGGCCTGACGCACAAAATGTTTGTCCGGTATATGTTTTGGCTGAACAAATTGTTCAAGCGTAGTCTACTTATAATAACACCTGGGAGACAGAGAGGTGACAAGTTTTGCATTGGTCACCTCATTGAAGTATGGTGGCCTTTGATCAGCTGACGACACTCACCAAATGGTATCCTTGAATATCTCCTCAGTGCGCAGACAATTCCTGCCATCACGTTTCTGTTTCAAAAAATATGATGTTCAGTTGCTATGCATGGCGTGTATCAAGACGCTGATAGCGCACCAGGGTACATTAGCTAGATAAACACTTTTATAACTTTTGAAGTCGATCGTTGTAGGTTGAAAAGTGATTAAATGTGTATATTGGTCATTAACTCATGTAAAAGTGCTAAATTACTTTTGTTGATGTTATACAATAGTATCTATCTTCGATAGACATGATAGTGTCGTAGGTTTTAGTATTCAGATATACATCCCTAATCAGAGAAATTCATAAAATATGCAAATGAAGGGACGTGTGTGAACGCGTGAGCTGGTAAGGCAACTCTGGTTTGTTTATAATAACATATGCTTGCTCAATTGATTAAGAACATGCCAAGCACATGTCAGCCACGATTGGATCACTGAAATTGAT
Source organism: Ptychodera flava (assembly GCF_041260155.1). Lineage (NCBI taxonomy): Eukaryota > Metazoa > Hemichordata > Enteropneusta > Ptychoderidae > Ptychodera > Ptychodera flava. The sequence continues at coordinate 107,709 of NW_027248380.1, read as the reverse complement.
AGCTGGAACTTCCTTCAGGATTTTAGATTGTACTCATGTATTTCATGTTATATCAGTGACACATGTTGATCAATGGAATGAAACAAAATACTGGACCATTGTTACTTCAAGTTGCCGGCTGTAAGTCCGCCTAGATGACGTCATATGTAGATACACGTAGCTTGTAATGACCAGTAGTGGTCGAATTGCCTTGTAATGATTTGTACCCTAACATTTGTCGCCATTTGATGATTTGTACCATCATATTTGTCGTCACGTGATTATTTCTACCCTCACGTTTGCCATCACCTGATGGTTTGTACCCTCACATTTGTCGTCATGTGATTATTTGTACCGGGTCCCTAACATTTGTCATCACGTGATGGTTTGTACTATCATATTTATCGTCAAGTGGTGATTTGTACCCTCACTTTTGTCCTGAGTCATCACACTTTTGAAAGGGTGTATAATTGGAACGTACAATTTTTCACCATAAGATTAAAAATAGTTTTGAGGGACAAAAGGCAGAACGAATGCAACATTGATGATTGCATTCTAACTTTGTGCTGTAGTTTCAATGATAGACACGAACAACACAAAAGGTGATGAATGACAGATCAATCGCACCTTTTCCAACCAGCCCAGAACAATCTCAACCGATACCAACTCGCCCGATTGCAATACCAACTGGCCTGTTGTTTGAGATGTACATGTAGTACTAATATATCGTGTGTTATAGATTCCACACACCTTGTGTTGTAAAGTTTCATGGAGTTGACAGGCGCCTGTCAAAAATCGGCTTTTATAGTATTGACAAGTGGGACGTTTTCCGCTCAAATTCACCACATTTTTAGCGAAATAATCTGTTTTTCTTCCACTTCAATGAAGAACACATTGTTCTCCCATGTAAAACTTACAAAATAAGTTCAAAAATTACAAAATAAGTTCAATTAAGTCACATCTTCACCAGTTTGTTCACAGTAGCGAAATCCGTCATACGCAGTGCCGTATCACCCGAGCAATGATATATATTATTGCCTGAATACATGGGTTTATGTGCCCGGGAGCAGGTGACAATTTGCCCGACGCCAGGAGGGCAAATTGTCTCCTCCTGCGAGGGTACATAAACTCATGTATTCAGGCAATAATTTTTTTATAACATGCTTCTTCACAGTTATTGCTATATGACAATATTTATATCCAGCGTTAAGCGTCTACTTTGACGTCGAAATCGTCGAAATTCTTCACTGGACCGGGTAGCCATGGAAACCGGTCAGTACATCGTTCACAGGCCCGCTAACATCCCGGATGTTCCTATGCAAATCAATGCACTGATTCACTCACATCGAGGCATGTAATAAAGCTGCATTAGCCAGTCCTGTACATGTTCTGCACGTGTATTTTGGCCGATTATCTTTGTCGATTTCAAGTATCTTTCGTCGTGAATATCGCGTCTGACAGTCCACATATGCAAATGGAAACTATGGTCGGACGTTATTTGGAGTCGATGATTTGTCAGGACGAGGTCGTCATGAAAATCACAAATGGTTTCGGGCGAGTTGGTATCAGGACGAGTTGGAATCGGGCGAGTTGGTTTCGGCGGGTCGGAAAAGGTGCGAGTTAACTGGTACCCCACAAAAAGACTTGACCATCTCTGCCATAGTGCTGCAGCTCCATCGCACTGTTCACCGTGTTCCTTTGTCCAACGTTAAGTATGCGCCTCGAAAGTGAAAGACTGGAACTTTTGCTCAAACTTTTCTCAAGGAATTTAAACCCTTTTCGTTCAAAATCAAGACTAAAAATGAGGGTTCACCGCGCAAATTTTGGTACTAGAGAAACAAATTACCAATGATTTACCGATATTAAAATTCAAAATGGCCGCCATCCCTGTGTTACTTACTCTGTCAGAATGATACAAATTCTGAATTTCTAAAAACTAAGCCGGTGAAAAGTTTTAAAATGAACCTCCTACAAGTGGTAGATCAGAAAAGAATTTAAAAAAAGTTTGAAAGTCAGAATACCTGCACTGTCCCGAGGCGCATTCTACCTGAAGTGAAACCATTCTTATCCAATCTACCTTGAAGTTAATGAATAAGGAAATGGATATGCTGGGGGAAAGTCGATGAAATAGTAATGTTGAAGAAGATGCCGTGGAAAAGAGATGCCAGGGAAAAATTCTATCTAAACACTTTGAAAGGTAGTGTTGTCAGCATGACAGACTGTGCAGTAACCTCTTTGCTCATTGTTATCATTGCCATAAACTGTAATGACGTCCCACAACATTGATTATTCGATTTATGAGACAAAAACTAGACTGACAAAGATAGAGTTGACCACAGTTTAAAGGGAGACAGTCGTCGGAACTGCGCCTGAGCGAGTTTCTTCTTACAAACAATGTATTTCGTGCACGATATCTAGATCCACCTCATGATTATAGCTGCAAATTGTAAATCATCACAGACATGCGTTATTACTTTCATCAATCACCATCGTACCTTAGATACAGTGTTTGCGTCCCATACGACATTTGAGCGGAGTTCCAACGGCTGTATCCCTTTAATGTCCGTCGATTATGCTTAAAATGTGTAAATATTCTTGACAACATTTTAACATGACTAAAAGCAAGCTGTGATGCTGATTTTGATAAATACCGCCTGACTTAACTTTTGAGAAACCAAGAAATATAAACCGACACGACGATTAGACAAAAAATTGGTCGGTTACACGGAATTTTCATCGAGGAAACTGATTCTAGTAGGATTAGTAGGTTTGAAAGATTAATTTATGATCAAAGCTACGGAACTGAAACGGGAGAAACACTGAATAGATAGATTACAGCAGCTCTATTGTGGGCGATACTTGTGTTTGTAGAAAATAAAACAGACTGCTTTATTTTCCACAAACATCTGAGAACAATATTTATTTTGACGCCTATTTCTGCCATAAAGTATGTAGAAATCATAGAATTCGCATATAGATGTGATTTGATAAAACCTACCGTTGTTCCTGACTCGCAGAAGCGAAGGTGCCTCTCCACTTTTTGCCTGTGCCGATGTACGTTGGAATGACCAACTGTTTGAAAAGTCTTGCAGCTTTTACGTTTTCCATTTGACACTATGGTCCTTATCAGGCACTTTACTCTCGTTGAGGGCGCGTCAAGATGGCGCTGTATTCAGTGACATTGTGAAAGCAATTCCTCCACCACTAGTCGCTTACAAGCCACGTGCATCTACACATGATGTCGCCTGGGGGCCGCGTAAGCGTAGAGCGGACATACCGACAACAAGTAACAGTGGTCCCGTATTTGTTTCATGCAATTGATCAATCGCATGTGTCACTGAAAAAAAACATTAAATACATGAGTACAAAATGCTGAAGAAGCTGCGAGCGATTTAATGCCGACAGTGCTTGTTGGCATGTTCTTGTAGATCGCAATGTTATGAAACCAAGCATATATTATTTTAAGTAAACAAATATTCATTATCAACTCATGCGTTCACATGCGTGCGTTCATTTTCATGTTTAATGAACTTCCCTGATTAGGAATGCAAATAACAAATAAAAAGCAAAATGACGACACTATCATGTTCATCGAAGATACTATGCTACAACATCAACAAAAGTAATTTAGCACTTTAGCAAGAGTTAATTACCAAATTACACATTTCATCACTTTCATGTACCTGGTAGTGCTACATCTTGACACACGCCATGCATAGCAACTAAACATCACACTTTTTGAAGCAAAAACGTGATGGCACGAACTGTCCTCGCACTGAGGAGATATTCAAGGATACCATTTGGTGAGTGTCGTCAGCTGATCAAAGGCCACCATACTTCAATGAGGTGACCAATGCAAACTTGTCACCTCTCTGTCTCCCAGGTGTTATTATAAGTAGACTACGCTTGAACAATTTGTGCAGCCAAAACATATACCTGACAAAACATTTCGTTTTATCAATTTATTTGCCTGAAAGCTAACGTTTTGATAGAGTTACTGTCATCAAATCCAATGACGAAACCTGAATATCACGTGCATGACAGTGTTATAAAGTACATATAAACAAATCTGCCAGGGGTATATAAAATTGATAAATGTAAACAAACTATTTCACATGATTATAACATCAGTTCCTGAATCGAACAACGAAATATCACGTGACGACAAATATGAGGGTACAAATCATCACGTGGTAACAAACGTGATGGTAGAAATTATCACGTGACGACAAATGTGAGGGTACAAATCATCACACGGTGAAAAATGTGAGGGTACAAATCATCAAACTATTAAGTATGGGTTCAGATTGAATGCACTCAGATTGATAGTGGGGTGGGAGGGCCGGGGGTGTTACATTTTAGAAACCTATCTTTGGGAGGGTCTAGGGACAAACCTTGCAATTGTCCATGTGATATTTTCTGAATAGGAAATACACCGAAAATACACATTATCGACAAGCTTCACAAGCAGAGAAGATTTAGTGCTATCCTACATTAAACACCTTCAACAGTTAAAACTGATGAAAGAAAAGAGACAAAAGTATATGGAGCATGTGGCAAAATGTATGTCAATTATCACACGTTTATTAATACCAAAATACTATAGAAATAATGTACGACGCGCTGACCATTAACGTTTATTTGTTGGCAAGGGCGAGAGGAAAGCCCAAAATTAACGGGCGAGGCTTGCCGAGCCCTCGCCCACAAATAAACGTTAATGGTCAGAGCGGAGTCTGTTATTTCCATTATATTATCAGCGAACCCAAGAAAACCGTCAAAATTTCCGAAAATTTCAGGAGCGAACGACAACTGGGCCCCAGAAACGGAGCAATACGCGACGCACTGTCACGCGCGCTGTAAAAAAATTGGCAAATCCGGAGATGCTTTCAGAAAAAAGTATCTCAACTTGACCTACAAGTGCTCCATTTTATTTTGTGATTGATTGTGATTTACGTTTGAGCTGTAAAGTTACGATACTTTGAGTTGTTAATCTTATCATTTATATTCACGGGCATGCAAACAAACCATTACTGTGTATTTGTGGTCAGTCACATGGTTCAGCTCGACCAATCAAAATGCGACGGGCAGGGCATGGTAATATAATGTTAGTTTTATATTGGGAAAAAATGTTCATAGTTATCTTATAGACTACCATGCATACAGAATCAACATTTCGGTGAAATGCCAAAATATAATTTCTTGCACACACATGGACTTTTAACCACCCTAGTCTAATCAAGAACAGTAATATCAATAATCAAAGGTCCATAAATACACAGAGATTTACCTTGTTTTGTATTGGAAATAGCGAATCAACATTTCGAAGAAATTCCAAAATCAAATTTCTTGCATACACGTGGGCTTGTAACCACTCTAATCAAGTACATGTATAGTGAATCAACATTTTCGATGAAATCAAAAAATCTATTTTCTCGAGCACAAATGAGCGTTTTACTTCCCACTTCAAGCAAAGTACATGGGAAAATTTTCAATAGTTTGCCAGATAGACTCCATGTATTGTGACTTGATATTTTTGGTGAAGAACTATATCAGACACTTCTTGCATTCTTTTATAGTTGCAAAAAATATGGTGATCATCCACAAATGTATAAAATGTCATATCACTTCAAATTGCGATTCTCCCTCCAAAAACGCCAGCCCTCTCCGTGTATTTTCTGTCCCTAACTAACATTACAATTATTATGTAAATTAGCTGATACTGTTTGAGTGTTTCCTGGGGCGGATACTGCAGTGGCTAGGGAGGGTCCAGAATGTCGGACGGGGGGAGTCACATTTTAGACAGGAGGATAGGGTGGAGGGTCTCATTTTACAGTACAGGTGCGCACGGAATTCCCCGGCCTACCCCCTGTAATTACTGAAGGCTCCCTTACTAATTTCCTTCTTTCAATGCACGTGACGAAATTTCACAATTGTTTCCGCAATCGTCTTTGCAGTTTATCGTGAACTGTGACAATGATATTGTCCGTACATTGTAATTGAATAAATGTTTCAAACCTTCACACAAATCACAGTCCCATAGGTGGAGGAATGTGCGAATGCTAGCCTTCGATTATCTGGCACAACATACTTTCCTCCTCATGTCCTATTAAGGTTCCAAGACAAGAAATTGACCTTTTTAAGCTAACAATTCTCTAGTGGTAAATAAGCTCAGAACCCCAGTAAATTATATATTTTCGGAAAGTCTAGATATAGGGGAACATTTTAGTTACCACAGTGTCACCATTGTTTACATAACTATCACATGACAGGTAATTTACATAACCTTTCAAAAATCGGTTTTCCCTATGTTTTGTTTCAATGCTTTGAGAAATGTGGCTGAAATTTGTTTGAGTGCAAGGTGTTCTAAGGATCTTCCAATGTGTGTCTCAGAATTTTTTTAAACCGTCTTAAACAATTTTATGCCAGAAAAACTTCCAGAGCGGTGGATTTAACCCTAGTTGATTTCTTTAAAATTGTGCTCCCAAAAAAACTAGGCAAGATATAAAAAATCTGAGACATCCTTTTAAAGAGCGTTGTAACAGCTTGCATTCCAGCAAGTTTGAGTCAGATGTTTTGAAGTATTGAGACAAAACATAGGGAAAACCGATTTTTGAAAGATTATGCAAATTACCTGTCACGTGATAGTTATGTACACAATGGTATTAGTGTGGTTACCAAAATGTTCCCCTATATCAAGGCTTTTAGAAAATGTATAATTTACGGGGGTTCTGAGCTTATTAACCACCAGAGAATTGTTAGAATAAAGAGGTCCATTTCTTGTCTTGGAACCTTAAAGCAGAACACACCTCGGGGACAGACATTCGGAACTCTCAAACTTTTACAATTCTTTTCTGATCTACCACTTGTGGGTTTTTTTAAAGCTCTGGGTTTAAGAAAGCCTATTCCCGGCTTAATTTTTCGAAATTCGCACATTTTTACTTTTCTTCATAAAGTTAACACAGGGATGGCAGCCATTTTGAATTTTATGTATCCGTTAAATCTTGGGTTATTTATTTCCCTAGTACCAAAATTTCCAGGATGACCCCAGGATTTTATTCTTTATTTTGAAAGAGAATGGTTGAAAGATTCCTTAAGGAAAGTTTGAGCAATCGCTTTAGTCTTTCATTTTCGAGGTGCATGCTACCTTAAACTATATGAGGGTTAGGTTATAATGTCCAACGGTAATGCCTGTATGAAAAATTATCTACATATACGACAAAGTTAATATGGAAAATATGTATGACAGACAGAGATTTCACATTTACATTTTCAATTTGCATGTCTGTAAAACTCAACAAGTCGCACGTCAAAATCTCATGAAACATTTCCAAAAGTCGCTCTTATATGAAAGACCAAATCCAAAGAGTCCATCTGAGTTTTGGGTGAATTTTGTAATATTTCGTGAAACAGAAACGAAATCCAAGTTGCGAGGAAGTCAAGTTTGTGATTAGCCCCATGCTGACTATACACACAGTGGCTGCTGTCCTCGCTCAGTGAGCTGGTTCAAAGCTTCCCGCCAAGGTGATTGTGCTGAGTCGGGTAGCACAAGTGCTTAGCTAGGGGGGGGGGGGGGGCTTTAGAGAGTCTAAGACCGGGGGAGGGGTTGGTAGTAATCTGTTGTTGTTTGTATTGTTGTTTATGTTTATCGTAGTGTCGTCTTTGTTGACCAATAAAATTCGAACTTTTTTCTGCTCATTAGGAAATAAAATGAAAAACTCGCAAAAATACGCGACGATAGTGCATAACACAGTACTGTATAAAACAGAGCTGTGAACAAAATAACTGACGCTAACATTCCATTCAGGACTGTACACATATGTAACTGTTATATTAAACTGTCAAAATTCTGCATTGCTGCACTAAAAGTCAAACCACAGAAACTCTTGCGATACAAAAATACTAAAGCAACACTGCTGTGCATTTATCTCTGCGTGCATTCCTATGTTATGTTGTTTTCATGTTTTTTGCGCGTTCTTGTTGGTCGAACATTAAAAAAAATTGAGAAGAATAAAAAAACCCGCTTCACCGCATCATTTTTGCAATATGTCTACGATGAGAAACAATCTTTTTATTTTCCTTGGCCTAATAGCGTGTAAGCTTTGTTTGGGTAACCTTTGACCCAGAAATCCCGTGACCAGCTGACGATCATTATCTGGTAGTACAATGGCGACGTTGCGAAAAATACAGCTTTTCCTGTTGTCGTGTATACTGATCACTGCCGAGAACCAGAGATGGGTCGCCGAGGCGGACTCACTGTTCGATGTCTTGAAGATGCAAGATCCATTCGAGGACTTGAACTCTGTCAACAAAGTCAAAGTTCCAGGCGCCATCGAGGACATTGGGACGCAGTCAGAAGAGTTGCCGACTCATTTTGGAAACAGGATGTTTAATGGAGACGGTGTAAGGAAAATCAATCGCTATACAGTCCGTCAAGCAGAAGATAACCTTCACGCTCGCGGGAAAGTTTCACTGCAGTCAATGTCAACAGACAAAGAACCGACAAATCCTTTTGACCCCGGGCAACAAGCAAAAGGTTTTACCGTTCAGACTCTAGATGGCGCACTGACATACCCGTCGGATGTTCTGAAGGAAGGTACTCCAATGATGATCCACGTCTTCGATAATCGATCAGCGCTGGTGGAGTGTATGTGGACATCCCATGAATCTTTGCGCTCATTCGTCGCTAACAGTCCAAATAACACACACTATATTTTCTTGTCTCCGTCAGCAAACGCTGAGAGTGATGCCGAGTGGATGCAACAACAAATAGACAAAACCACCAAGACCATGATGATTGATTTACAAATAAGGTAATGTAGGGTTTGCAAATCAGTGGGAGTGGTGGTAGTAACAGTAATAGCAGCCGTAGAACTCATCCATGTATAGAACTTTTTTAACGTGAGGAGCCTGACGTAACTTAGTCACTATGCAGGTCAATCATGAAAGTACATTGTACTATGATGATGATGATGATGATGATGATGATGATGATGATGATGATGCCAGTACATTGTACTATGATGAAGATGATGATGATGATGATGATGATGATGATGATGATGATGATGATGATGATGATGATGATGATGCCATTAATCTTAGTTTCATCATCATCATCATCATCATCATCATCATCATCATCATCATCGCTGGAAATAGAACACTGTCAATAAAGTCTGTTGCACAAACCAAAACCTGTTTCTCTGGTACCGAACATATTGCATGGTAACCCCCATAGTTTTTTTCTCGCTTTCGAAATTGAATGCTTAAAGTTCCCTTCCTGAAACTTCTAGCAAAAGTTTCAGTTTTTCAATTTCGAGCCGCGTATGGTCTTAATTCTGTATTAGTGACGTAAGATTGAAATATACAGACAAGAAAACCACTTTGTTTCCTTGGACAATGCCTTTCGTGCCGTATTATTATCTCAAAGGGGGGGGGGTATTCCTGCCAGGATATAATCCCTCAAATGCCTGGAGGATATTATTGAAGGGGACAATTGATCATCAGTCTCTCCAAGGAAAATTTACAATTGAGAATAAGACGACTTTCAATTTGTTTGAGATAATAATCTAGTAGAATTGCAAGAGTGGAAATTTTGACGCAAACTAATGCTTGATCCACAATGAGTAACGTGCTTCTCTATCTTTCGCATTCTACAAGAAAGACTAGATCATTGATTTGATGTGATTGTAACTCTGGTTTGACGATGCTAAATTTGGGAATGACTAGAGTTTTAGTAATGTAGCGTCTGCCATACAGAAAAGGTCTCTCTCCCAATACTGCAGTACGTTTGATAAAACTTCTAAAGTTTTGTTTCATTTCCGCCGAATCCAAATCACACGAGAATTTACACTCCTTGACTGGATTCCCGTACGCCAATTCACCACGAAAAGCTTTCATGCGTTAGTGAAATCACATTAAAATATGTGTATTTTACGAATTTGCTTTACCTTAATTTTATTCCAAATAACATCTTTTCTATATCTCAAGCTATCGACACGTCCGAGATTTTCGGAGCCGTCTCCATTACGTCACGACTTCAACCTTTGACCTTGGAAACTGGATTCCGGCAGTTCTCAAGTACTACGCATGTCAAGACCATGGATGTGGTTATGACCAGATTTTGTTCGAGTCCAATGGTAAATAGCACACGCCCTCTATCGTCTGTCCACTTATGCATTAGATCTGCGATTTCTGTGGTATTTGGTGATGTTCTTCTTTGCACGTTGAACTTAATTGTTACGAATAATTTCCGATGTCATTGGTGTCAATATCTCCTCGTGTTACGGAGCCTTCAGTATTTCCAGGGAGGTGGAATTTAATAAACAAAAGAAATGTAAAAGTTGACTCCCTTAAAGTATTCATCTAAAATATGACCCCGCCTCAATTCATTTATCGTAAATGTTATCGCTAATTTACAGCCATTATCCATAATGACGGAGGCAATATTATCTAAAACAAAGCCCATAACCTGTCACTTACAAAAAGTCATGCCACTTTTTCCTGCAATTATAAAAGGTATGAACGTGTTTGTGGTAGTGGCTCTGAGGTGATGTTAACGAGGTTTTTTTTTGCTTTACTATTAATAGGTTCGTCTCATCCACAAATTATCGTGAAACGATTGGACGCCAGATATGACTGGTTACCGTCGCCGGTGTCTGTCTTCCAAGACAAATCCACAGAGATTGAAATCGGCGGTAATGGATGCCAAAAGAGCGGATCTGTGAAGAACAAGATAGCGTTGCTGAAGTTGGATGGACAGTGTAGCTTCTTTGAAGGGGTGATATTGAGAACGTCGTCACCAATATGATCAAAATTCATTCAATGCGAATTATTGATTGACAACATACATGGCACACAAATGCAGACAGACGGACAGACAGACAGACAGACAGACAGACAGACAGACAGACATACAGACAGACTAACTGACAGTAATAGCCATACACACTCAAACCTGTAGTGGTCTCCTAATGGACCAAGAAATCGAGACCACCAGATTAAGAGGTGGCCTGTCTGTATATAGATGGCAGTGGTATTATGTTTTGCTAAGTTAGTACACTGAACATGGAAATCAAACAAAGCATCAGAATACCGGAATATCATAATTCTCAACAAAAAATAATAACTTTTCTGGAACATTCATAAAGAAACGTGGGAAACGAGTCAAAATGTACTCAGCTATCTATCACCCTCAACTTGAAAGTGGTTTACAACAATATTGACTGGGCTTAATGGCATGGAATATAGATACTGATTGCCCGATTTGCCTTAACTTTTGCTTTCAATAATTCCTATACCTTTATCATTTGATTACATTTTCATTTTTTGTTCTGTAAATCCCGGTTTTTCATTTTTCTCGCAAAACTTTGTCGAAACACAAAGTAGTCGCCTTACAACACAAACGCATTTTCCTCAATTTGCCATTCCATTCTTGTCAGATGAATTCTAGGCTGGTGATTGTTCACAATGGCATTGGTAAACACAGACGTGCATGTATATATTATGTTGGCATCTTCAACGCTTGACGTTTCGCGATTAGAAAAAGAACTTCATTTCACAAAATAGAAAAAGTACTTGAAAGCAAACGTCAGTATCTATATTCCGTGCCAGTAAGCTGAGTCTATATTGTTCACCACAACACACATGTACCTCTGCTAAATCAGAGTGTTTACAAGGCGGTCGTTGACCACATACGAGAGAAAAGTGTTCTATAGATGACCTGTAGAGTGTAATTTCTTCCGGGACAGCTTAAAAGTGACCATACAATTAGGTGACCACCTCTATAGGGTGAATACTGACACAGAAGTGTGTTTCAAGTCTACATAAGAGTCTATAACGCCGTATACGGCGTTATGGTACACTTTGTTTCACAATATAGACAAACAGAATATTACAGATAGTAAATATGGATTTGCATTGCGACCTTAACGGCTAAATTTGTCACGTGCTTTGCCAGGTGTCCAACATGCAGCAATCTGGAGCCCTTGGTGTTATCTACTATGCATCATCTGGTGATTCCATCCAAGATATGAATTGCCATGACGACGAATGCAACATCAGACTCGGTATACCGGCTACCATGATGCCATTCGACGGTGACGTCATTCAAAGTAACAGAGCGGGTGAAATTCTTACCAGACGAGATCAAAGCAAGTTGACGACTACAGTTGTGGTTGTACATTGTTATGAAGAAATTGTGATCTCGTGCCAAATTACAGCATACATTTGATTTTTTACAGTTTATTAAAAAGCTTCCAGGAGATTTTCTGAATGAAATGTAAAGTGGTTTGTACCATCCCTATGCGCTGTGAGAGTGCAAAAATTGATCCACAGGTCTCATAAGTCATGTAGCAGAATTGTCGCTATCCATTCAAAACTACCTTCAAAAGCAATAAGTAAAGCAGTAAGTAAGCAGTAAGTAAAGTACATTTTAGCTAGTTTGCATATCAGTAAAGACAAAATGCCAGCACTTCGTCGCAAGCACCGCCTTACAGGTTGCTTATTTGGTTTTACTCGTCCATTGTTTCTAGATTACAGTCAAAGCAAAAAGTAACGGCAACTTTCCAGACCACACCGTCCGATAACTTTTTCTTCGGCATCGATGGAGAGGGTCAACTATCAGAGATGGGCTGGCTACTCTATCCATCCTTTCAATTTCTTACTTGGCAGGCACAATGGTAGGTACTTCTTTACCCTAGACTTAGTTATTAGTTTTAAAGTCCCAATAGCTGCGAATGTCAGGAATTTGTAAGAAACCGATCTCAGAGTTTACAAAGAGTTTTATTGAATAAGGCCCATAAAAACTGAAAAGTATACAAGTCAAAATTGGCATGGAAATTCAAACATTTTAACATCATTCTAGATTTCCCGCCATTTTCAAAAACTAATCACGTGACAGAGAAAACAAAGACTACAGCAACAAAATGTAGGCCATCGTGTGTTGTGCATTCAGGTAAATGGCATCATGCTTGTTTCTTTTATGATCATGATATGTATGTGCAGGAAATACTGCATTTTTTGTACTTTTCCGTGGGGGCGCCATTTTATGAGTGCAGCAACTGTTTATTATTGAACCTATTAAAACACTTAGGCATGGGCCAAATCAGTGAGTGAGCAGTGATATACGTGTCCTTCAATTAGCACATTTACACGAACCAACTTTGGTTTGAAAATGAAATCATGACAATAATGCTATTGAGGCTTTAATGAATTTAATTTAAAGAAAATCGCTGACTTCACCGCCTTTTTATTGTAACAGCATGTTAACACTGACTTTTAAAATTGAAATTTTTGCATCCAGAAGAGAGTAGAATGGACACTTTGTACAAAGCTTACGCACATATATACCAAATCACGACCACAAAGTTTGGGCATGATGTTAAAGTGATTGGTAAATATGTATAATTTGCTTCATACAGAAATGCATTGCAAAACAGTAGTAGTATACTCGTTACTCCAGTTGTCCAGACCACTATATTCACAAGAAATGTATTTCAGGCTGTCTATACTTTTTTTCCACACCCCTTTCATCGCAATGGCTTAGTCCGAAACACACTGTCATCGACGGAGATGGTTGATCTGATTACATGAACGTAGGTTGAACAGCTTACACCATACGCATTATGCCCCTTCTAAGCGATGGCTCGGTTTAGCTGATGAATACAGCAGATTTTCGATCGGATTCGAACTCACAACGCACGGCACCCAGAAGTCACACGCGACGACACCACAGTCAAAACCGCTCTGCCAAATCGTGTATATTCCTATTCAAAAAGCTGTCAGACACTTCTATTACTTCCGCTTTTGCCCATCTAGTAAATATTTACTTACAAGACACATAAAATGGGAGTACAGTGTCATTGACACTATTTCTTTTCAGCGAACATTGTTTTTGATATTTTTGCATGTATGACTATGAATACAAAGATGATAGTTTGTCGTCATTATTTAGCTTATTCCACGTTTTATTCTTAGGTTCAACTTCAAGAGTGAAGTGTATCGTAATTTGTCGAAGGAAGCCCTGGTTGTTAGCGTCTTTAACTTCACCATCATGCAGGGAGAAGAAGGTGTGGTCGTCACAACAAAACTACCAAAGCTGCAAGGTAGGAATATTATGTCAATGTGGACTTACGTGTAACAGAGTCGCGCTGCTTCAGCTGGGCTTTTTAAGTCAGCTTTCAAGATCAGCTTTCAAACCCAGCGTTGTTTTACAATTCAATACAGTCGTCACGGTGGATCGCCATGAGTGTGTATTTGTGCTTGTACGTACGTCCACTTCTCCTTCCGTTTCTCAAACATTTTAACACGTGACAATTTCCCCTCTGAAAATTGGAAGTTTTGCTACATAACCTTCACGGGGATTAGTGTGTACTTGACACACTAGGAATGACACATTCACAGTCACGATGCGAGTCCTGGTGAATGTTTTGGAGTGGATAAGAACCTCACTATTCGGCTGTGTACAAAAATACAATGGCGACTTGTAGGATGACATACTTGTTCTTTTACAACAGCTTAGTAATCCTTTGACGAAAACTTTTAAATCTTTCTTCTTAGTTTTGCTTTGATTTGCGAGATAACCATTGTATATATTTACATATTGTCGAAAGACTGTTCAAAAAGTTGAAGAATAAAGACATTCTGGTTAAATTTGTCACAGAATGATTTTTTGTCTCAAACATTTTTAGAAGACTAGTTGGCTCAAAACAATCAAGTGAAAGGTTTTTAAAATGTGACTTCCGTAGCTAACTCTACACTTGATTCCTCTGACTAGCGCCCTCATTATAAATAGAAGATACGATCGGAGTTCTTTATGCATGCCTTTTGTCTCATTTTCATCTGATCTCTTTGAAAGTGTCAAAGTTCGTGTACAATTTTGCACTTTTCCAGAAATGATGAAATATTCCCTTGTCGAGCTCGACGCGGCTCTGTCTTGTCCGGGGTCACGTGATGAGACATGCCCACCATGGGACCACACTGTACAACTCTACGTCTGCTGTGATGAAACGTCACCGCTGTGTGGAATGGAACTGGGGAGATGGATTACACCATTCAGAAGGTATGGTACAGAGATTTTGATTAGCTAAAAGTACCACCAGTACTTCTAATCGACCAATCTCGACGTCCATCTCAACACATCATTTCACGTGTCATTAAGAAGCTTTCAATTGGTTGGAAACTCTTAGTTGCACGCCGACGGCCTGTGTCAAAAATCATCTTTTTAACCCATCAGTGCAGTCAATGTTCACACTAGCAGTTTTGTTAATTTTCGAATCGACGATTCATCTATGTCGCGGATGAAAAATGACATCACTGAACACACAAGCAACAAACCCGATCTACGAGGTACCTCATCATCTTTATTTCCTGATTCCAATTCGTATTTTGGTGGTTCTTCTCAGACGTATCGGTCGTTGGCTCACTGACATCACCCCATTGCTGCCACTCTTCACGTCGGACACTTGCAACTTCACCATGAAAACCGTGCCCTGGGCGAAAGCCTGGAAACCAGCACTCAATCTGCGCATGTCTGGAAAAATGGGCGACAAAGGTAACGTCAAACCACAGTCCCTCTATGGACTGTGGAGGGACTGTGGTCAAACTTTTCACGAATAAGAAATGGAAAACTTCATAACAAGGGTTTTAATCTTGCCATAAATTAGGTACACTCAAAGGTACAGGAATTTTCAACTATTATTTCCATGTATTTCTGTTTTGTTGTAGCATCGCGCGGAGGTACTTTATTATTTCAAAACTATTATTTCCTTTGTAACATACCTTGATTTCGTATTGTACACTGTCGCCATTATGAAGTATTTTGACTCAGTATGTTGTGTATATGTTAAAAAATTTCTCCCGCTCCGGAATATTTTTATTCATTAGAATTTAACTTCAAGTCCGGATGACATGCACAAGTGACCAGTCACTACACAAAAATATGAAAACAGCAAACAAAATAAGAAAACAAATCATACACAGCGTATGAAAACAGTAACACTCACGAACAGACGAGACACAATATAACAAAAATAGAGTCACGTCGAAATGACTTAGAATAAAAAGTACACTAAAATCAAAGAAGTCTACACTTAATGAACGTACCACTCTTCAAGTTCTCAACCAAAGTACACATGTTTCTGAATTAAAATAATTCTTTAGAAGATTCATGAAGTTGTATTTAAAAAGTCTAGACTTTCAGGAAGTTACACAAGCTAAAGTTGTGCCTTAAAATCTTCTGTTGAAAAATGAGTGACTAAAACAAAGTTTTGAAGTGGGGCGTCTTCATTAATTCTGACCTATAAACTGATAGGAGCAAATTCACTTCAAACAATGCCTGGTCTGTAATTCTGTTTCTGAGGGTATCCCAGAAGAATGATATTTGGCCGCTTGTTTTGGGACCACTTCAGGATGAAGTGATGTGTGTTTTGTTATGACACCCTATGACTGGGGAGAATAATAGAGAATACTACGAACAAGTGAAAGATAAAATTGCCGTAATCATGGCGGTAGGACAACGGTAGTCACAAGTATGGGTCCCAGCCTTTTTGACGGATGCGTAAATATGCTTGACCCATGCCTGGCATAATGGAAGACATTTCATCACCGAGACCATGCACACTGTCAATTTTCTCAGGTGTCATGCGCCTCATTGTAAAAGGCGGGATTACGCTTTCTGCTATAGTGTAGGACTAAACCACCCGTCTGTGGCTGAATTTCATTATCTGTCCTTCAAGGAAGTACCTGTTGTTGAATTGCTAATATTAACAATATTTGACATTCAAAATGGCCACTATCCGTTGTTAATTAACTCTTTGTGAAAAAAACCCAGATTTTCTGTTTTCACAAAACTATGACGGTATGACGTTTCCTCACTCCAAATGAACCAAACATGTAAATATTTGAGCGTCCGAATATCTGTCCTCGTGGCGCATTCTTCCTTTAACTGTAAACTTTCGCTACATGTTTCAGAATCTCATTCTACGAATAGTGACATCCAGCCATACAGTATAACGCCTTTGTTTCGCGGAGGTACATTCAACAAATCTTACAATGCCAAATACTCTCCCATTAAGTTCACCGTATCGGCCCAGACCCAGAAGGTATGTATCGTAGTTTATCGGTCTTGCGAATATGGTGACGTCACTGCATGTAGTCTAATATATAATAATATTATGCAGACAATATAGAAGTATGGGTCGTTGGTATGTGAACGATTTGGTCTCGGGAATACAAAATAGAATCAAAATTATGAACTCATGGAGATGACAGAACTACGTAAACAGGACCGGTATTTGACCCGGGGAAAATGGAATAATAAGTCAAGAAATCTCGAGTTTGATGATACTGTCTGTTGTCAATTAAGATAATATAAGAAAAGAAAAAAGTTTTCTTTGTCGTGATTGCTGATTACCGATTGTAATATCACATCGACAGCATTGCATTGTTTATATCAATTGATTTACATATGTCAAAGGTCGCCATCGTTGCTGTTATCACGGGACATGGTAGCGATGAGAACGGATGCGGTGAATTCTGTCCAACCTCTCATCATTTTGTTGTCAATGGCAACCATACCAACACCAAAAGTTTCGACATTGCAGGTAGGTGATGACATAGGCCTGTAGTACCACTCGTTTTCCAAATTAAAATTTCGTTCGCCAATATCGCCTACCGTCAAATTAAAGATGGTGGGCCCAGTCCTTGACTGTTTAAAGGCTTTCATGGTCAGACAGACAAGCATGTGCGCCATGGGGATCATAGAAATTAAACACAATTACGTAGGTCAATCTCCAAATGTGCATAGACAATAAATTGTGTTAATGTCACTGTGTAGTAACCAGATTGTCAATACGGTACGAGGTGATGTGTGTGAATGAAATGCCGGTGTATATACATCAACTTGTCAAGCAACGTGACATATATATGAGAAGTAAACTGTTATTGCCGAGCGAATTAATCCACATTCAGAACTTTATTCAAGAAACTACAACAAACTACATCGTGTTGACCAGACCCTCCCCTCCCCATGGGTCGCCCCAAAAGTCCGAGGTATGAAACCTGCGGGCATTGTAGCTGTTCGGGCTCGGAATGTCATGAGAGGAAAGTAGAATTTGCATTACACAGTACTGAAAGTGACTCGAAAATGCCCGAACGTTTAAATTTCATTTTATAAATACTCGAAATATGTTTCCGTTAATTATTCTTTGATAATGTCACAGATGCATTCCAAACTTCCAGAGAGCATCCAACAGATCCGTTTGTGGTAAATGTTAGTTTGATTTGTCATGGTGACATCAGAATGCAGTTTCAATATGTGTGAATCAACCACAGAGAAACAAGAGGCGCTTACAAGATACTTTCTTTTCTGAATTTTTTCAGGCACTCCGTTAGGCTGTGCTAATAATGTGCCCACGGGCGTTGAACCAAACGAACACGGCACATGGTTGTACGGACGCGACGGCTGGTGCGACGGCCGCCAGGTTGATCCCTGGGTGATAGACATTACAGAGCAAGTCACCGTAGGGGGCGTCAACAATGTTACCTACTATGGCTGGTACAATGGTACGGACCCAGACCCCAAGGAGCACCCGGGTTACATGATTATGTATTCATACTTGGTGTTCTACCGAAGTGTCTGATGACACTTCGGTAGATGAACTATTACCGATGCATATTTACAACTTTAGACATTGAAAATTAGAGACACTTGACTTTGAAATCAGACGTTTAGTTCGAAGCCATCTTAAAAAAGCGATCTCGTCTAGGTGTCGACTGACGATTTCCTTCTGTATCGATCAGTACTCATCAAAATTTACATTCCAATTAGGCCTAGAGTGATTAATTTTTGTCAAATATGGTGTATTTAAATCCAGCAGGTCTCCAATCAACAAGCAAATTAACACAATTAAGACGCTGTTTGAAGTCAGCCAGGGTAATCTCGTTTTTTTTATACCTTGTACGATTCTCATTTTTGTAAGGAAATAGTGAGATAACTTCTGATATCTTACGCTTTTTATAACCATCGTTGGTGATCGCATTGATATTACAATTTGGCTATTGCTGACCTATGCATTGAACTTTACTTAGTATTTGTAAAGGACTGGAAATCAATTTACTTTTTGACTGTAACCGTTTGATAGTACATGTAATGAGATAACCGAAAAATCAGAGAGGGTGATTAAGTCGGTACATTTGTGAATAAACACATATTAGAATTTGTGATATTCGACGGTAGTGTTTTAAATGGATGGGAACAGTGTAGGTTCATTTAAACGCTACCAGTCTCAGTTCAGCTTTAGGCCTACGTATCGTCCGCAAATTCCAAAGTGAATCTAGTCCTGATAATCGGTAATCTATCACCGATGGATACGTTTTGCTATCACAAACGTATTGAATCCAGGTGTAGGGGTGGAGGACGGTAGTGATTCAGCCGAGCGGTTTTGATAGGCGTTTTCGCTAGGTGAGTTCGATCGAGAATTTACTGAATTTCTAGCGCTGTTCAAGTCAGAATACTTGCATTTCAAGATTGTCTTTGCCTGAGCACACTGTACAGAAAGACTCTGGGCTGGATAACGAATTTCGTGTCGAGAGGGCGCCTTCGATTTGCAAAGACTCGTCTGACTTTGTAGACAAATAAACAAATCACTTGGAATGTTTAGGGTCCTGTCTGATAGTATCGCGGATCTGTATTGCTTTGAGAGTATCTTCAGCGTAGAGGGAGACTTTCAGACGAGCTGATGGAAATACCAACATACGTTATTCGAACACAAAGCATTACAAAAGCACGCTTCAGGCGAAAACAAACACAGACGCAGACATCGAAATTTTAGCTGGGAGCTGTTCTCAGCCTCGGCTGCAGCTCGGTGGCATGGCAGTATCGATTAGTTCGTATGGAAGTCTACTGATATCGAAAAGACCTTTCCAAGTGAAATTCCTGAACAAGCAGACAAGCCACGGCGTTATTCAATTATGTCTTTTGTGTGAGACAAGCTATTTGTCCCGGCAGCGAACAAAGGACGCGGTCAAATTGTACAAGCAATCGAAGTTACAAGTGCTTCGACAAAATGCAACACTTACAACTCTGTTTGGACGGGCCATTCATGTCATCACGGAATGCATTGCTGCCGGCAAAAATATTTCAAGATGAGGGGGGGGGGGGGGGGACGTGGAGGACTTACACGTTGCACAGGCTCTGTGTCTATTGTTGAAGTCATCGACACTACAGCAGTGCAAACATTTGCGACTTCCAGAGAAGATGACAGCTTGCCCAAGGCAAGGTTTTTAAACGATGCTACGCTCTGCTAGTCAATGTGGAGCGTAAAGTTGATACCAATGGTCTGGGATTTTCTGCTTGTTGACGTGTTGGAAGTCACGTAAAGTCACGGCTCAGTTGCCAAGCATGTAGCAGACCTGATCTTCATGATCAAGTTCAAACAGGCACAGACAACATCATACAAAGGTTGACAACGAAACCATAACATCGCTATCCTAACCTAAACAAGAAAAATCCAACGTCATTAATAATTCTAATACCGTCATTAAAATAATAATTCACAGATGTTTAATATATAAACTTTTTCCCTTTTGGGACGATGGTATAAATTGCGAATATGGTCGCATTTTAATGGACTACATTAGAGTGATAGGTCTCGTAGGATTGATGTCCGAACACGCCTCGGGGACAGCAATTTAGACTCTCGAACTTTTTCAATATTTTTCTGATCTATCACTTGTGGGGGTTCATTTTAGAGCTCTTGGTGTAAGAAAACTTTTTATGGTCCTAGTTTTTCCAAAATCGGAAATTTTATTTTTCCGTATAGAGTTAACACAGGGATGGCGGCCATTTTGAATTTAAATATCGGTAAATCTTGGGGCATTTGTTTCTTTAAGTACAAAAAGTTGCACGGTAACCCCGGATTTTTATTCATTATTTCGATAGAGAATTGTCGAAATATTCATTGAGGAAAATTTGCGCAAAAGTTTAAGTCTTTCACTTTCGAGTCGCATAATACCTTAAATAATGGAAAACTAGTCAAGCTATCTTGACACAGACACTCGACGAAATCTTGAAACATTTCTCGAACAATCGTTTTAATTCAGCATAACATGGGTCGACACTGTGTAGCAGAAGAACAAAGGACGTACCATCACCTTGCTGAGAACGATGGCGTTACGCACTAACGCCGTCTGCTCATATGAAATATCACAAATTCACCCCCTGGTCGTCATTAACATGCGTGAGAAAGTCAAACAAAAGAATGTAGGCCTACCACAACAATAATCAGATCTGTCGAACTTTAACCCTTTTCGTCCCTTTAAACCCTGTGTATACATCCATCCACCCTTATTATACTTGCGTGAATTCAAGTTACTATGGGTAACCATGGCAATTGCGTTCAAACTCTGTCGCCGTATATTCAGATATTCGTGGTGCAGAAGTCGCCGTTGAGGGCGTGGTGAGACGACGCACGCAATGGACGAGCATAGTCGCGACATACAGGCCGGGACGAGTGCAATATCTCTGTCAAATTATCGAAGGAAATTGCAAAAGTCCCAACCTATACAGTCCGACCAGATAACATACTTTAGGAGTCCACTTGTAGTTTACTTGGCCTGCGAAGAGAAAAGTGAACAGTTTCTTTAAACCACGGTCCCTCCATAAATTGTGGAGGACCGTAACCACGGTCCCTCCACAATTTGTGGAGGGACCGTGTTTAAACTTACGAAAGAAAATTGCATTTTATTATCTTGTTCTGCTACATTCCATGTTAGTTGGGGTATATTAAAGAGGATTGATGCTCGGCAAAGATCGGAAATGTTTAACAAAGTTACACATCTTAGATATAGAGTTAAACTCTAACCTTCAGTTACAACGCACCGATCTTATGACGAAGTTGACTATATATTCAAGAAACACACTGTAACTTGTGACATTAAAGAAAAATATTGCTGCAGCAAAGCTATCAAGAAATTAAATTATTTCCCCCAAACGAAAGCGGGATCACCACGTGGAATTTATTTGATTAAACAATCCAGACTGTGAGCGTTCAACACCAGTGTTAAGGTTCCTTGTCGCCAAGTAACCGTGTTATTCAGGCCGGGACCAGTGCAATATTGGTCTAAGTCAAAGTCACAAACATTGTACATGTCACGGCCTAAACAACACAGTCGTATCTTCTGGATGTCACACTTGACAGGTATATAATGCTTGTCCATTCACGTCGTTCGGTGTGAGGAATGCTCGTAAAAATATTTAACATCATTCACCCATGCGTGGAATATCCAGAAAGTGGCCAATACTGCATAACGTCCATAGGTTCGGAGGTGAATCCAAGATGGCTGCCTAGACACGTGCGACATGCAGGCCGGACAAGTGCAATATGGTGCCAAAACTTTCTCATACTTGCAGCAAATCCCAACCTGCACGTTACAGTTGAAGAAATCTCAAATCTTGCCCTTTCTTCGCACGCACTGCAGAGACGCAGGCGACAGGAAAAGACCGAGAGAGCAACGAATATGTCAAGAACGTAACGGAATGTCAAAAAAGGGAATATAAGGACAGGCTTCAATGTTTTTCTTTGCTCAAAAAGACTCGAGTTTATTGCCTTACGATGCCAAGTACCCAAACTAGCAGGCCGGGACGAGTGCAATATTTGCCAGTCTGACCAACATTGCGCAAGTCCTGACCTTCTAATCAGAGCCAGAGAGACCTAATAACGCCCACTGGTTAGTTGTCACAACAACGATACAACTTATCTCTAAAATTATCTAGCCAGCATCTTCAAATTATGGAAATGCCATCTCGTCACAGAAACACTGAGGACAACGTATGGTGCATTTTTCTGTACGTCTTTTGCCAATATGTTTCGGAACATGTCAACAAAAGCTATTAATGCAGGAAACACAGACACATAGAAACTAGTGAACTGTCAACTCACAACAACAACACTTTTTTCAACCAGACGTTCGTGAGAAGAAAAGCAAAGCGTTCAAAGTTGAACTGTTAATCACTGCAACTTCCCTCTTCAAAGGGCTCTTTTCAAAGCCATGCGACGGTGTATTGTAAAACGGGCGCCATATCTCGACAGGAGCTACTTGACAGTAAAGAAAAAGATGACTACACGGTAAGTCAGACCGTCACAAAGCCTCTGTTATGCGTCTCAAAGGAATCGTGAGCACTTGCGTAAAGCGAGACTGCGCTTGTCTTTGAAGCATGCGTGCCGACGGGGAATTCCGGCCGAAAAAGATTGATGAACCCTGTGTATGCAAAGTATGGATAGAATCAGTGTTTAATGTCATTCCTCACATTTTATTCGTACAGACCATCAGTCCTAATGCCAGTCTGACTTCAACGAAACACCTGTTGGTACGCCCGATGACATAACAAAGACATGGCTTAAACTTGTCCCTGCGGACATCCACTCACCAATGGGTCTCTGACGTCACTTTATCCGATTGTTTTTGCCTCTGGGCGAATTGGTATATTCGCCGGTATCTCACTCACATCAACACGTAGCTATCTCGACCCTCTTGAACGGGACATTCCTAAATATAGGTCAACCCAGTCTAGCAAGCCCATGCGAACTTTCACAATATAATCTAAAAGACGCCTTTAGTCGGAAACAATGAAAACACATGGTTGAAAGACCATAATTGACGTCACGCCTGGCCTCTTTCGTTGATAGAGAAGTGGGGTTCAATAGAATGCCCGTCATTTGAAATTTGGAAAGTTTGACAAGTTATTCATCTCGGGTCAACTTCGAGTTCCAATGTTTTTAAGGGTGTTGAATAAATAAGTCATCTTCGACACACCCAAATAATATGTGTAAATGCTTCCGTAAATGATGTGCCCTCAATAATGAATCACCTGACAAAAGACATCTACAACCGTCGAAGGTCACTTTCGACTGAAATCGATGACGGTCAATCATGAACTTTATAAAAGAAACTCTGAGCCAATCAACTTGAACTGGAATGGAAATCTATATTTTTTTAAATAGTTTCAAATCGTAATTCCCCACATCGCCTTTTGACTAAAATGTCACCTTCTAAAATGATATCGTGGTGGCGGAAAGAGGAATAAAGTCAATAAAAAATTAAAAACGATTGCACTCGTCTCAGCCTTTCAGAAGAAATTACTCACTACACATTTTGTTTTGACACAGCCACTATTCCGTGTTTCCATTCCAGGTCCATCCTCGATGCTGGTGTGCAGTATGAAAAGCTATCTGTCACTCAGTGTAGGCTAGGATCTATACGCGGAGACTGCGCAGTAAGCTTCTGCCAAAATCCGATCGTCATGGTGAAGCAGACGTAAACCTGAAAAACGGAGCGACTGTTTGGGGCAATCATTCACGTGCAAGGTGTGAGAAGACAAACAACAAAGGCAAAACAATGAGAGTACGGGAATTGCACAAACAGGTCCAAACTTGAATGTAACTTTTCGCTGTTGAACACAAAGAGGCGTCTGTAACATATGAATAACAAAAAGATGACACAAGACAGACAACAATCATAAGATATTTTGTCTTTTCCTATATCGGCACTTTTAGTCTCTAAATAAAACAAGCGCGACACTTGAACAACAACGTATGGATAAAAATTATCAGAACATTTTACGGAATAAATAAATGTGACAAAATGAACAGTTGCAGAACAAAAAGCACATATTGTAATACCTAATAATTCTACTCCAAGTTGTCGTCCTACCGCCGACGACAAAAATCTCCAAAAAGGAATTACTTAAAAGCTAGCGTCGAAGCAGTTGTCCTCCTGTGAGTTGTAGGAGAACGGTATTGAGGCAAAGGTGGTTGTACGTCCAAGCTTGTGGTCGATGATTCAAACATCAAGGTTCTCTCTCTCTCGTGAAGTTTTGCCAACGACTATCGCTGGGAGTTTAAATTTTTCATGGCGTCTCTTATCCCAGAAGCCACATACTGGTCCTTGGAGGTGCAGCTGGGTGCAATCTGAAATCAGACCACAATACGCCGATATTAGAATTGCATGACGGTGTGGTGATTGTGTGGAACAGACTCTGACTCGGAAATGTTTATCTGTGGATTAGTGCGATTGTGCTGGACTTAGGCATTGTCTTTAGAAGAAAAGTGGGTCTGTCAAATGACAGCCTTGGTGGAGGGACTGTGTCAAAATACAGGAAATTGGTACACAGTGAATTTACCTGCAATCGATGAAGTGACGTAATAGTAGCAGGAAATGCCGAAAGTAGTTTCGCATGGTGAATATTGTTGTACATTCAGATTATGCTGTCCGGAAATTTGCTTACAACACCTGTTGTTAGTTCAAGATTGACACACAGTCTGTTTATCTGCATGACGGATTATACTAAATATTATCGTTGCTTGAGACGTACCGTTCTGTAGTTTCGATAAAAACATTTTTGTTCACAACATTTGTCACAATAACTGCCAAGATTACCCTTGACAAAGAATTTCAAAGATAAACAAATTATTGAGATTTTGACTCAAATCACGCGGTACGCACAGATTGACTGACCTCGTGACATCGTCAATTACGAGAAAACTCGCAAAGCATGCCTGGCGTTGTTCAACTTGTCGTGCGTATGTGAGCCTTGGGCTGACTTGAAGATGCGAATTACAGGTCATGACCTAGATTTTTATGTTGACGGCGATACACTGAATTTGCCCAGTGAATGTCCGGTGAGACTGAAACTTAAATCAGTTTGACCATGAAAGTGGATAAGATCTCCGTGCTTGAATTTTCGTCTGGCGTTACTTGAGGGTAGTTATAGAGTGGCAGTCATAAACGATTTCCCGATAATTTCTTTGCGTAAATTTTGGTACCTTCCTTTACTTTTCAATGGAATGGTCGAGTCTATACAGTGATGAAAGGGGTGGCAGGGGCAGTGGCACTTCTGCGACAGGCTGTTCTGGTAATGGGTACAGCCCACAATGCTCCTCAGCAGCTGTACAAACCCAGCCATCCATGCAAGACGAACACTCACTCTCACCGACTTGCTGGCATGTGTCGACTTGGCACAATTAATTATGCAATGTCTCCATTGCACAGTGATTGTCTCTCGTAACTGCTAAAACGACCAAGATTTACAGGTTGTCCCTCTTACTTAGACAACATCTATTGTGGATGTGAAATAGAACAAAGTAAAAATAGTTCGGGAATAGACACGGGCAAAGCATAATCTTCTGGTCTCCTTGTTGGAAAAACCTCCTTCCCATTGATATTGGCGGTCATCGTGTTCACCAGATATTCCGTCCCGTATCATTATGTAGACTTCATATCAAAGGGGGACCCCATTTTTTTCTATCGATAATCATAAGTGAGCCATAATAATTTAAGAGTGATATTCCCAAGGAAATAGGAATAAAATTACAAAGAAATGTCGCCTTTTTGTGACGCAGTTGAAGATATCCTATGGGTGCAGTTTAAGTCGGCGCCTTTGAGGTCAAATGTTACTCAATGCTAACGTTATTTGTCTTTTCCTCCGTGCGAATCGGGACAACAGGATGCAGTGACCCATTGGGGCGGATTTTGCCATCGGCCTAGCTTGTTAAAAACCTCTAGTTGCGACCGTGGGGGTGAAAATAAGACCTCCATTTGAATTTTGAGTTGAACTATATCCACAGTGGTTTCACCGTTCCGTGAATGTGTTCACCACGAAATGAAAAGTAGGCACATGGCGCCGTCGGAGGGGGTAACTATTGAGGTAGCGGTGCTGCATTATGGACTTGGTCGTAAAAAGACTCAATGCAGTCATACACCGAGCAGATCCGACCAGCAAAGCAATCGGTACGAGATGACAAGTTCCATAACAAACTCTGTCGGTTGATAATACATCATGGAGGTTGTTGCACACAAGGTTCTAAAATACCTCCGTGGATTTATCTAGGGCAGGTAACACACGTATCCAAAACACGAAGACGACATTCAACTAACGACCATCACACATCGGCCAAAACACAACAATTGACGGGCGACAGGTCAAACAAAGACAAATAAACAATTTGCAAAGTGACTATTGTCTGAAATAGGAATTTATGGCGATTATACCCGACCGTCAAATAATATAATTATGGAGGGTAAAAATGTACCTCCATGATATAAGAGGCGCGTTTTCTGGCAAACCGAAGTTCATTGACTTCTAACTTTTTTGTCAGAATGATCTTTTTCCTACAATAAATACGGTCTACTGAGAGACAGGCCGGTCATAGCATGGATGTCCAAAAACAGATTTTTGTACGTCCATGGTCATAGTCACTTCACACGACAGAGGTCTTTTTCGCGAAATATTGACACACCATGCTGGCTAGAAAGGGGTCTTCATAGCTCCATGACGCACTGAAGGTCATTCTGGAATCCTTTGAAGTACTCAAAGCTTTGCAACTATTGTTTGAACTGTGTATCCATAGCCAGGGATAAAGCGAAAAGGCATTGCTTAAGATTGTTGCCTCGATGGTTCGACACCACGGGCCAAGCTTTCACGTCCTTACTTTTGACTTGTATGTGATTGGCCCATTGTCAAACCTGCACCTTTTAGAAATTTTTTATCTCGTGAGAAATTAGGTTATCTGCAAAGGCAGCACGCAGCCTATGTAATCATGTAAATTAAGAAAGACGAGAAAAACTATTCTTAAGCCGATGACAAAAGAATTTGTTTGCCCTGTGGACAGCGGCGTGGCGCTAAGTAAAGAAGCATTTCCGATTTTTAAAATCTCGTTGTTTGCGGGTAAGGGACGCTTCGGTGATCGCGACCTTTTGCCTGCAGCTGCTGAATCAAGGTTGACACGAAGATTTCGGAGGGGGCTGTCTCATTATTAGGGTAGTAGGGAGCGCCGTCGTGGTTTCACAGACTCTGAGCGCTCCGATGGAATGGGCAGCCAAACAGCGTGAGAATTTCTCGGTGCCCACCCCTATGTGAAGAAATGTCCATAGCTGGCCTAATTTGCATGACAAAGGCACAAATGAACCCAGTTTCTTTGTCGCTTGGTATGTTTTGTAAGGCGCTGAATGCCAACATAAAAGTACGCTTTTCTTTCGGGCGGTGACGTAATTGCAGGGGTTTGAATCACGATTCTACATATCCGCGAACCAACAAAACAGCCTGTAAATCGCATCTCTGAAAATTCTCCCCTCGTACACTTTAATCAACTCTTTACATTCTCGTCAGATAGCGTCCAATTATTTTTTACATCACCAATAATTATATCAGTGTTCGATACAGACGACCTCCCACGCAGGGGGCCATCTAAGGGTACAAAAAGTCAATGTTATCGACCACAGATTTGGATAACACCTTGGGCCCTAGATTAATAAGTTTGGCTTGGGACTGCTTGCTAATTAAAAGAGGCTTCGACAGGAAAAGAATACTTGTCTCGTTCCCCGGCCATAAAGTGCTATGAACCCTTTGATCGACTTCCAGATGTTCCCACGAAGGTAGATGTGAGTCCCCGGACCAAAAGGCGACTCAGTGTCGTTCGCAAATGGAGAGCACGGGTACAAACATGTTCGGAATTTTCAGCACGTCACTCGATTTCCAATCGAAAAACTACACGGAACAATAATTTGCCCTTTTTAATAAATTAATTAAACCTTTAACCTTAAGAAATCTCAGCAATTATACTTCATGGCGGAACGCAAGGGAAGAGGTCAGACTTTGCAGTTAAAAGCTTCCTCAATAAATTACATCTGTGCGAGAAGTTGGGCTTGCAAAATGAAAGTGTCTTCTTCGGGTCACTGCTTGAATCACTGGAAGACGTACTGACTCAAACATCCGTTCTGACCGGATGACAACCGCTGCAGCTAATGAACCCTAACAACGTATCTGTTGGTTTGGCCTAGATGACTCTTCAAAATTCCCACAAAAGAGACGAAAAAAAGGCTCAAACTTTGGTGCAGTGTGTGCGTCGCATACGCTGCGACAGTGCCTTTGATCTGCGATAATAGGGGAACGGTCACCCCTTTTTGCATTCTGCCACAGACAAGCCTGACCCCCATACACCCATATTTAAATAGCACCGGAAACCCCGAACAAAAAATGTGTGCCAAAGCGGGATGTTGGTACTTGTGACAGCTTCGCCTGGGTCAACAAGCCAGGTTGCTAGCGGCTACTGCACTGCAGCACATACAATCGTACAGCATTAAAAATCAAATATATGGAATAAAATTCTGAATATGTTAAGAAGTAATGTTAGAAAGTGGGACAGCTGGAAGTGGCGATGCGTCGAAATTTATGGCGATCCATTCAGCAAATGATTCTGCGTGGCCACGTTGTGCCTCAGCTCGCCATCAGGTCTGACGTCCCACCACCAAAACTTCGAATATAATGGGGCATTCCTGCAAAGTTTGTGTACCAGGGCGACAAAACCGCAAGTCGCAAAAAAAATTACGGACAAGATTTCGAGGCTAAAATACTCACCTGGCCGACAAACTTCTGTTTTCAACGAGCGTTTTGGGAAAAACAGAACTGGGCTGGAACCGAATGTATTGTTCGAATGGCTTCCATGTCGCGGTGTTGGCCAACTAATGGAATCTTCAACGAATACACCTTTTGGAAGTTTTCCTCGTTTTTGCTGTGAATACTAAAACAGAGGAGAC
Organism: Ptychodera flava; assembly: GCF_041260155.1. Classification (NCBI taxonomy): domain Eukaryota; kingdom Metazoa; phylum Hemichordata; class Enteropneusta; family Ptychoderidae; genus Ptychodera; species Ptychodera flava. Next base: position 78,138 of record NW_027248380.1, on the reverse strand, counting down.
ACCGCCGTTCATGTTGTAGGGCCCGTTCTGTTTTGGAGCCTTCTTAGTCCGCAAAAGATTCAGTAGTTGTGAAGTTTTTCGTGCCACCACACGGACCAAGCATTCCCTTGCACAGAGCTGAAATGCTCTTTCTTTACAGAAATACTGAAGTCTTTTGTATCTCCTGGACCATATCAATTTATGATAGGGGAGTCCTCAAGATGAAAGGGTGGAACGCACGCGTTTATGGTCATAAACACTTGACCTTCACCTGAGAACACATGTTATATGCCAACACAAGAGTACAGACTACGAATGACAGGAGTTTTCGCAAAGTTTATGGCGCTCAAAACGACATTACCACGTCAATATGACGCTGCGATCCCTTAATTGCAAATGCAAAGCGCTGAAAGTGGGAAAAGAGCGCACCTATACAAAGCTGTTCAACCGTAAACAATGGGGCAAAAATCATTATAAATATGCAAATTGTGGCTGCATTGTTAGTTGGCTCGGCGTTGGTTTGGCTCAGGTGACTGCAACGAGCAGCAACTGGTAGCGCCCATTCACAAAGACATGGTCATTATCAAAGGAAAGGGAAAATTAACATAAAGGGAAAATCCAGAAGCGTTGAAAACGACAAAGGAATTAGAACTTGAAATTTCGTAGTGCGTAGCACTCGAAGTTGAAATATTAACAACCTTGATTTCCTGTCGTCCCTGATGGAGAGCCTTTTGAAGTACTCTCTCTCTCATCATGGAGGTAGCAGAGCTACCTCCATGCTCTCATTAAGCTCAATAGTATAACGGAATCTGCCAAATTTTGGCAATAACCTTAAACAGAACCTTGAATATTATCACAGACACTGAAGCGAGCTCAAGGGCCTATGGTATTATTTGTGAATTTTCAGTGTCCCACTATATCAGCGACTGAGCGACAATATATTCTGACCAATCAAAGGCGACGATGCTGTAGTATGCAAATAGCGGAACGACTGGGCACACGCGGTAATCGGCTCAGCCATGCGATGCATCCTGGTATACTGCAGCAAAATAATGAAGGCGAGGACAATCTCGATCAATATACCGGCATGCACTGCGCTGACAGTCAGAAATTCAAAAATCAATAAAGTTTTTTAATACCAACTGGTATAGTTTAAGGGTTCCTGGCGGTAGAAACATACTCCAAAGTAGCTCATCAAGACAGGTCGTTCTGTCCCTCATATCAGACCCTCGTTAAAGCTCCATAAGCTGTATCTTTGGCCATTTTTTTCTTAACTTTTGTTTTGTGGTTTCCCTACGCTTTCTGCATTGAATCCCTAAACTGTAATTTAATGCCAAGTATTTACCATATCAACACAACCTATATGAGTATTATCTACATTGTTATTGTTGAAAATTGATTTCAAGTCCGGACTAGAATTCATTTGTAAACAATAAACAATGACCTCTACACATATACAAGCTGTGTTGACAAAAAGAATATTCGAAATTTCAGCATGACAAACAGATTAGGGTCAGACACGGTAGTTGATATACAGAAGCAGAATACTGAAAAAAAAATTGCCACAAGTTACATATTATGTCCCTGTAAGTTTCTGTCTATATGCAACGATTTGTGATCGGACTTCAAGACAGATCAGTGACACATGGGCAAAGATAGTAAATGTTGCCAGATGACCAACCAATTTTACATTCATGCACAGTTTAGCTGTGATTTAGTAGGCAAACCATCAAGTTCATAGAAAATTTGAAGACGCCGAAATAAATCCATTGGGATATTTTTTTGGGAGGGGATGGAGGGGACAACGTTGTTAAGAGGGTCCGAAGAGAGTAGAAGAGGGCATGTGTCTACTTTACTCTATTTCAGGCAAATCGACTTCATGGTATAGTTTTATCGACGAGGCTCTACGGCAAATTCTCGATCGAATTCGAAAATCAGGCATCGGATTTCTCACAGATGAGAATCCATATTAATGTAAGTTGAAAAATGGGCCTAGGGTTCAAGAAATTGTAGCTGTAACCTTTTATAAGTTTCTGAAATTTGTTCGAAGGCTTTCTCAGATATAACATTGAGTAGAATGCTATGATGATAGCGTCTCAATACGTCGCATTGAAAGATAAATTCTAAACCACCAGTTGATCAGCTATCTCAATATTCTTGTCGTACTTCGCATCACATGCTTTCATTTATGAAAGGAAGGTTGGCTAAACTAGTATGATTATTTGTGAAGAATATCATAAGTTGCAAACTTTGTCTTTTTGCCTCTGTATTAACTGTGATTGAAAGAACTGGTTTAGTTTATCCAGTTCCACAAGCATTGACATCTTGCATTCGCTTTAAATACAGCGTCATTTTTGATCTCGGTCGATTGTAAGCTACATTGCTAAAAGCGAGGCGTTAAAAATGATCGCCTTACTTGCATTTTCACGGGGAATAGGGCATTCTCTAGTAATAATGGACTAGTTTACAGTAAAGTATTCATGTAAACCGCAAACACGTAACAACTGACGGAATAAATCTAAAGCTTTGTTAAATTTAGTTGTGGGTCGTCATTCCAAACACCGAAGATTTGAAGTCTTGTTATATTATTGCAAAGTCTCTTCGTGTCAATGCTCCCATGTTTCAGTGAGCCAAACAATGTCATTTGATGGAATACTTTAGGGAAACTCCCCTTTTATGACGTCATCAGTACGACCTGTGATAATTTACAGGCTATGACGTAATGCTGACGTACGCTACGCGACCGAGCGATGATACATATACGTGCAGAGGCATCGGTCATTTGGCCTGATCGAACCTCGGATACTGCGGCCAAGACGCCGCCGGGCAGGTCGTTGGTCACGTGATTTATTTAATTGCATGTAGGTCTTTAACCACCACGCAACAACAAGGCATTGCGCAGTTATGCGCACGATGACTTCACAGTGACGCAATGCGTCGATCATTGAAAGGGAAACACGCTATGTCTAATAGGATAAGCTCACAGATGCTTAGAGTCGACTTGTCAAATTGATTTTGCGTCACAGATCCAGGCATGCATGGTGTCCCCCTGTCGACCAACTGTCGGCATGTTGGCACATGACTTCACGCAGTTTGGTGGTATTTTCTTCGAGATTCTTGCATGATGAGATTTATTACGCGAAGATGAATCGGTTTCTGTGCTGAGATAAAACTATGACACGGCGCGCGTTCAATGAACGCAAAACATTTATGCCTCTACACACTGACGCTGTATTAGAATCTTGGTTTGCTTTTGTAACTTGATTTTCATGAAAACTGAATGTTTACAGGTGGTCGCCCTTACTTTACCGATCACAGGCCACTGTATAACGTTACGCGTACCCACTTGAATCCAAAACCACAAACCAGTCAGGGCGGTCAAAAGCGGCAACGGATCTCAAGCGTGACGCGATGCATACCAAAGACAGACCATACTCCCTCTATCGTGGATAGACACTCCATTATAAATTGCAAAATTGGTAACCTAGGTAATATATGTGACAAACTACAACAAACACAGTCCCTCCCGATGATAGAGGGACTATGGACATCATAAGAGATCATTAAACGTGGAATATTAATGAGGGACCTGGGCCAAACATTATGTTGGACAAGGTGACCCTTCTAAAGATCTGGTGAAATCAACCCTTTAAACGACAGAGTCAATCTTTGCCACCTTTATAAAATGTAACCCAGACAATTTTTTTTCATATTTTTCCAATTTTATTTTCAAAGAAATAGTAGCCAATGAAAAGTAATGTCCGTTGGGTCCAAAATTGTCAAAAAGTTACAAAAAATTCATTAAAAATTGGTAAAATTTTGCGCAAAAAATTTTGGTTGGAAAATTTATAGCGCTCAAAGGGTTACTATACGGATAGTTACTATAATATTCAACGCTATGGACAAATTCATTGGTTGATTATACAGGTTTCCATCGTCACCTGCCTGCATCGTGGCACAATGCTTCGCAGAAAGTGTTATTATGTGTACAACGTATAATGTCGGATGGATCTCTTGCGATGCAACGTCGTGTTTTTATTTCAATGTGCAGCTAGACAACTCTGCAAAATATGCAGATGATCTGGCGAGGGGTCCCCGCCGAAGTTCGGAGCAGTGGGGTGCTTTGTCACTACGGAGACAGCAAGCACTGTCTGCGGTATGACAAATTTCCATGGAAGTCTGCTGGAAGTGGCCGAGCATGGAAGACAGATTTCAAATGCCTTGTGTCCGATGCGTCAGGACAGAGTACAGAATTGTTAATTCTCTGTCGAAGTTCAACTGCCGGTTATTGTCCGCTGGAATTTCAAACAAATGCAGTCAAGCGAACAAAGACCCTCATAAATTAAGAAATTTCATTTCAAAGACGCGGTGACTTTCTGACACGTAGGTATCCACCCTCAATCCACTCATTAAATTCTGTTTAAACCTGGACTTTTCGTGTCACGGCTTGTAAAACACGCATGATCGAGTTTAGGCCTCTGTAAATTTGAATTTGGCGCCATTTTTCGGACAGACATCATGGGACGTACAAGTAAATTGGTTTTCAAAGACACGCACTTTGGGTACAACAATTTCAACGTTGTTTCTCTGCTGGGCGAGAATAATAAATCTTACTCACGAACATTTCAGATAACATGACGTCTCGAAAATTATCCATTCAGAAAATTAGCTGAAATCAACTGAATGCATCCACACTGACATTTTCGAGACATTTAAACTAATGTCAATTCACTCCTACTTCGCAACGATTTCAGCACCGAGCGGTATTTTTCATCGACAAATAAACAATACAAACTTTTTCTACCATTTTTGTAGCTGATGTTCAAAATATCCCCAATTTCACTGTGCTATTGCACATACAGTGTTTTCTCAACATAAACCGCACAGTAACGTACAATGCTAATTCTAATAACGTGGCCTTTATACCTCAATGATTTTACTGAAACATCTTTGAAAGTTCGTCTCGGCTTTCTTGTTGTGTCTGTAGAATATATGAGAAACCTAGCAGAATCATCGATTTAAATATGAGGTGGTATTTGTGAGTGCACCTAAATAATTCTGCAAGCGAGACAGAATAGTATATTATGTTTGTATTTTAGCAGTGCTTATCTCAACCATTGCATTATGAAACACAGGCTTACTATAAATAGTAATAATAGTTGTGCACCTCAAAATTTAAACATGATTACATGCACGATAAAAATGTTTAAAATTTTACCGTTTCCTCCATCGACACAGCACTTTACTGCTCAGCTTTCTACACGCTCTTGTTACAAACTCTTGCATCGGGGTTCGCATCTCGCTATTCGATTTGTTTCCTCGTAACCTCTTGTCCTTTAGTAAGCTTCCGCGAGGTGCTGAACAACAAAACAAAAGCCACGTATTGAATGAGAGTTGTTCATTGCTTGCCTTTCACACCTTGTCACTCGCTTGCCAACTTGGGACGGCATCTCCCAGACTACAGCCACGTTCGACGTGGAATTCCTCACAAACCCATTGTCCTCGGTTGCTCATTGCACTGGCCAATGAAGGGCTTGCCTATGAGTCTTTTCATTCACGGATAACTGTAAAATGAATTATTACGATACTGTTTTTCCCAGGGTAGGAAGAATCATTTCAAACAAAAGCAATGTCGTATAAGGGTGAACGTTCTTCGACCGCACTCCCATCACACCCAACCCAAAAAACGCGAACAAAACAGCAAATTGCTTCAACTTAATTTCCCACTGTTTAAATTGGCAGATAACTTCAAATACATCACACTTGAGTGAAGTATTTGTTGACATAGACTGGGTGTTATTTTAAGAGGTGACCTTTGACATATGGGAACACAACGACTCGGGTCTGGGACAAGATAAGGCTACTCGCACGAGACAATGTCTTTCATTCTCATGTTGGACCTTTCAGTTCGCCCAAGACTAACAGTTTGTCCAGAACCTCTGCGCAGTTTTTGTATGGCATCAAAAAAACCTTCACACCAAATCTACGGAGAGGTTCTGGAAAAAATTATCGTTGGTTACCGTGAGGAAATCTTAACCGAGGGGCCTCGGAAGAGCGCCGAAAGGTTGTATGGGACCCATATGACCAATGCAAATACTTTATCTATGGTATCGACGACTGATAAAAGTTAAAACATATTTGCCATAGTGTACATGTTGCAGGTATGTTGGAGTGGTGCATTTGGATATTGTGCAAGAAAGTCGCACAGGCGCAGTTCTGACACCTTCTCTCTATAGCCCCTCTCTCTATTGCTCCCTCTGTCATCAGGATTTCGGAGTACAAAACGTCAAATAGTTCATCTTGTCAGAACTAAATACGATATTCCTCATTGTATGTAAAATCTTGTTCATACTATTAAAAGTTCGTTGCAAGGTCCACGGTCAATATCTCTGTTGATATTTAAACAGGTTAAAATATGAATACAAACATTCTGACCCGACACTTCCACACGTACGTGACAATGTCAATGACAACGAAACGATACCGTCACAATAAAACCATCTGAATCTTACGCGAGGTCCTGATGCGAATACGAAACGAGATAATATCGTGGCTGCATAGGGCAAACAAAGGATCGAGGACCCACAACGAGGGTACACAGTGTTACTTATTAGTTCTAAATCTTTGTTTGATATCCACAAGCCTACCACCAAGGATTTTTTTGCCTTTCGTTTCCTAACCGTGGTTCATTGCGAGTGCCATCAACCTTGTCATTACTAGGTATATCACCGTCAGGTGACGGTCAAACAACCCCCATGAACATGACTGATATCGAAAACGAGGCTATGGCGCTGTATTGCCTCGGCTTCGAGTATATGATACCTGTTTCAACGAAGGGTTACATACACTGCACACTTTTGATTCAACCTTTGTAATCATAGTGGAAGTCTAACAATTCGGGTATTCCTTTAATGATCCTTCAAAGCTGGAAAAAACTGACATGCACATAATAGCGACACTTGCGTTGTCAGATCGATGAACACTTTGTCAGTGACTGCTAGGCTCATCGAGAATAACCATCAACCATTCGATCGCATTGTATGTGAACTCCCCTGATGAAGTGAAACTACTACCAGCGATTTATCGATGACATGGCGGTAAAACCTGACGATGGCTGGGTGAAGGATTGTATTCCCAGTGCCGATAAAAGACCACACAATACAGGATTTAGCTCCGCATGGAGTATCGATCGAAACTTACGGCTATCCTACTTAAACCGTATCAAAACCGGCATTTCTCTGGACACTCCACCGGCACCGTAATCGATCTTAAAATAGACTGCCTTGCATTCTCCAAGACAATTGCGAAAAACGATTTCTTCCACATGGTTGGCGCTGTTCTATTCTGGGCATTGCAAGGATTATGATGTAATAACTATACCAGAACACACAGTGACTGTAGGCTATGCCGCTAGACCAGTTATTACCATCGCCTCACCACTTCCAGGAAAAGCATAAAACATGTTCCTTTGCTGAGGTTATGGACCTGAGCTATATATGGCAGTGTCCACAAGCTTTGGACTCCTGATGCCAGTTTATTATTTTTCAAGAAATTTCCCGCGGTCAGTGGCATACCAGTTCAAGTATGTATTTTGTTATCAAGGGAACACTCTCTAACCAGTGGCTGAGATGGCGCACTTTGGTTTGGGCCATACGATAACATTTCTACAGTCAAATATATGACTAACATTACGATAAATGCACTGAAAAGAATTCTGGAATATCAATGTATAATTTAAAATTCTTCCACATGGTAGTAATTGGACAACCGTCCTACAATAAACGTTGAAAACATTGTAATCTCTCTCTCTCTCTCTCTCTCTCCTCTCTCTCTCTCTCTCTCTCTCTCTCTCTCTCTCTCTCTCTCTCTGCCTGCTAGACCCTTCGACACTCAAAATACAGACAATTATTTAACGATCTGCCGACATACACCAGCTTTTCACGGTGTACACGCATTTCAAAAATATATGTGGGGTACAGAAAACATTTGATCAACGTCCTGTTTTTTTTACAGACTTCAATCAAATGTTTGAAATATCCACAATCCTCATTCTCATCATGTAATTCACACATGTTCACTGACCTTGTGGAATGAGCGTCCTTGCCAAGACCTGAGAGTCTCTTGGCAACCAGCCAACTATCTTGAGGTCAAAGGTCTTCAAAGAGAATCAACAGCTCCTAACGTAGGCTTAATTTCAGAGCTACACTGAGCATGTATCTGTTGTGAAGGAAAAAAACCAATAATTTATCGTAAATGTGGCATGGATTTATTTGTTACAGATCAACCGTTGACCCTTATTCCACTTATAAAAGCTTCAATGATTTCATATACCTGAGAGTCTCTGAATAGGATGATACAGCTTGTGGCAGAAGTACAATTTTCACTCGATCGTTGAAAACAATAGCCGTAATATGGTGGTGGAAGGGTTAATATTTGGGTTAGAGAAGCATGTGGAACCTAGATATGCCCATGATTGCAATCATATCGTCTGTTTATAAGTTTTCGCTGATAGTGAACAAAACTACGCGTTCCCATTTCAGTGATATGGTTCACAAGACATCGTGTATCATGGAATTGGATTAATCAAACATGTTGTAGTCGACATTCAGTAACTTGTGAGGCGCAGGAGAGAGAGAGAGAGAGAGAGAGAGAGAGAGAGAAGAGAGAGAGAGAGAGAGAGAGAGAGAGAGAGAGAGAGCACACAACTTAGAAAGGGAGGACACTGTATTCAGTATTATTGCTTTTGTTGACTGAAATCCTAACGGTATTTTCAATCGCATCTTGGTTAAATACGAATAAACACTCGTAAAACCACACCCGAAACGGTTGTTGTTGCGGACCAACACGTTTTCCGAGTTTACAGCCCACTAAGGCATTGACAGACGGCACTTCATAAATTGTTGGCTGCCCCATGAAATGTACGATTTGTGACCCAGGCTGATGATGATTTGTAAAGAATTCTTTTTATACCACGTCGGTTCTTTTGTGAAAAGCGTACTATTGAATCGTGCAGTGAATTGACGTATTTTCAGTTTTCGAAGTTTATGGAAGTTGTGATCAACTTTGTGGTAGAATCGTCCGTTAGAATTGAACATGGATGAGATAGTAAGAGGTAGCGATTGAAATGACTTGACGAAATTTAGCGTTTCTGAAAAGCCATGCTGCCGGGTCACAATGTCACAGTAGGACTACAGCCGATATCTTTGCTTTCTCAAGGAAACACTCGAGAGCAGCGACTTTACAAATCGTGTATATATGACAACTGTGTGCGACTTGGGTATGTAAATTGCTAATGTGCAATCAAACAATCACACAGGTGAACACCACTAGTACTCTAGGCAACTCCGCAAGCACACAGAATATGAGACCCCGGGGTGAGACTTGTCGCTGGCCAGATCCCTGACGTCACTCGGGACTCGAGAATCATCGGGTCAAGCCAATAGAAGGTGAAATAACGGGATTTCAATTCAAAGGGTTCTTCCAATAGTCTTTTATAGAGGGCAGTTCCAATGCTGCATATAGAGAATAGGGTCTATTGTGTCAGACTTTTATATCGACAAAAGCGGTGACCAGTGGGGTGTTCAATTGATTTTACAGCCCAGTCTAATGTAAACTTGTTGGATTGTAACGGTGTGTTTTTGACAAATATACATGGCACTTTCACTGAGCGTAGCATTTAGTTCGAACCTTGTCATTTTCGCCTTGGACTGTTTCATTTTAGTGAAATCCTATCAACTGACATGCATCGAAGGGAAATACACCATTTACAGTTTTAATGGTCAGCGGTAAACGGCACTCTGGGCGTCAGCGACAAGACTGGGATTGAACTACAACCATGGACCGGAAGACATCATCAACCGCCCTGTCGAAACCAGTAAAACATTAAATGGTCAAGATTAAACATAAATAATAATTAATTTCTTATTATTTGTCGATTCCGGGTGTAGCAAGTCAAAGCATACACTATAATTACGGTCACACGATGCCGTTTTTCCCTCTCTCCAGGCCGCAATAAGTTGACAGCTCATAAATTACCTGTCCCCTTTGAAAGCAAGAAAGAGGGCGTGTGTCCTCCATCTGCCAGCCGTATGTGGTTACCGTAAAAGGGTACGTTACATCAACAGTCGTGAAAACTTATACCGTAGTCGTGTTCTTTTCTTTGGCGCTGCGGTCGGGCTATACATCATTTTCAAACAAATGTGTTTGGAAAAGAGTGTGTTGAAGGAAGGGTTTTAGTACTGAACAGCCGGTGAGCATGTGAAGACTTGACCAGAAACAACACGATATGCAATTTGTTGTTTGCCGAAACCAGTTCATATTTTTGTAACGCTGTTTGCAGTTAGAGTATACTCAATTGTTTCGTTTTACTTTACTTTGTCATATTTCTCCAACTTCAAGGGTCAATAACTCTCAGGGACGCTTTATATACGTGGAATGTGCGCACATCCCCGCGCCTTGCATACGACCAAGCGATGATAACAGAAATTATAGACCCGAAGTCTTCAATATTACGGAATAAATCTAAATATTGGCACGTGCACGACAAAATGCAAACAAAATACTGTCGTCAACAGATTTTTAATACCAAACGTTGATCGTTCAGTCGGTCGGGGAAAAAGCAAACCTGAAGGTCAAGGACGCTTCTAATATGAAAAGTCCTTGGACAACCATAATTTCTTCTTGTCTTACCGATGTCGTTTTTGTGACATTTCCGTGGCTGGCTGACCTTTTCAATTTTGGATTTTCGAAGAAAGTCAACCAGTAAAACAGAAAATCCCCAAAATATGACACATTAAACAACTTACTGATCCTGTATTTACCGGTTCCAAGTTCGACTGTGAGTTAATTTTTATAAAATCTTTCCAAAGTCAACACATACTGTCATAACTTGAAGAAGACGGGAGACCTCATAACATTGGACGCGATCTAAATCTTTATTTTTTTTTGTCTTTAATCTTTAATTTATTGACCGGTTCTTTAAAGTCAATAACTTATTTTACTGCCACCTAATTGCCTGTATCCTTACAGGTTGTAGGTCAGATATTATGAATGCCTTTTGAAGTCAATAAGTTACTTTACTGCCCCCTGATTTTGTGTATCCTTACAGCTTGTAGGTCCGATATTATTATAGCGCATGCCATAACAAATCTCAAACCACTGACAAGCAACAATTAGGCAAAGATGACTGTTAAGGACACAAATTTCTGCGTTGATGCCAAGCGACAGATTGAATCAAATCCAGCGAAACGAGAAGTCATGGTTGAATTTGTAACCCACTCGGCGCAATCGATACGCAGCAACATTATCACGCGTTCGGCAGAAAATTGCTCGAGTAACCTGATCACAAACAAACGAACAACCTGCGGTTTCTCGTTGCACGGTCAGCGTTCTGGTTCAACTGTTGTATTTACGTTTCTCTGTAGAGTGAAATTCTTCCGACTCCTGAAACCACACTGTCCGTATTATGGCTTGAAAGGGGAACTGTTAAAGATTGACATAATTAACATTCCTTTACTACTGTTTGTGGGATATCCCTATACTCTTATTACACATTGTTGTCGCTAGAATGTTCGTAGCGGCCGCAGTATAGCCTTACACCAAAGTTCAAAACATTAAGACCAGTCTTTCTGACTAATTTACAGTATGTATGTATGTATGTATGTATGTATGTATGTATGTATGTATGTATGTATGTATGTATGTATGTATGTAGGCCTATGCATGTACGTACGTACGTATGTATGTGTGTGTATGTATGTGTATGTATATGTGTACGCATGTATACGTATGTATGTACGTCTCGGTATTTAGGTCTCTAGCTAGGCTAATCTGTTTGCAATACACGTGTATGTACGTAGACTTGTGCACTGTGAGCGTCTGTCGAGTACTGTCACTGTACATTGTGCATTGTGGGTAATTTTGAGAAACTTAAAAGGAAGGTTGTAATATTTCGTAACTTTTCGGCGATCATTGATATCAGTGTACTCGTTTAGCTCCCCCACCCCCTTGGCATTGGTCGATAAAGGTGCTGCCACTCTAAGGCCGGGACGAGTGCAATATTGGTAGTGACGTCACAACATTGTCCTCATCCGAGCCGGGGAGATAGCAGCTACGAATGGACTTTGATAAATGCCAATACAATAGACCGCTTGAATAAATGCAGTGAAGGAACTTTATGATAAGAAAGGTAAGATCGGAAGACATATGAATGGAAAAATGGAAACAACGAAGAGAGAGAGAGAGAGAGAGAGAGAGAGAGAGAGAGAGAGAGAGAGAGAGAGAGAGAGAGAGAGAGAGAGAGAGAAGGGAGGAAGGGGAGGCTTACAGACGGGCAGATGAAGACAGACAGATATCGATATACTGTCACGATCGACAGAAACAAAGATAGTCAGATAGAATACAGAGACAGGACGAGATGTTGGGTAGGTCTATTGCGTTTATGAACTTATTCTCAGTTTCACTCCACATGAAACCACTCATTGCTGTACTTTTTTTTAATCATTGATTCGAATGGGTTCTTTAAAATGTTCTCTGAAAGTGAGTACAGATTTTACCAAACATCAAAAAAGATGTATTGGATCAGACAATGTCGGCGTTACGCTCTCCATCCGGGTATCATATGTTTCAAATATCTTTTATTTAGGAAATTTATGATAACAATAACCTTCGAGTAAACAAACCTACAAACAAACAAACGTAACACCTACCAATATTAAATGTATTACATGATGGCCCTGAACTAACTATATGCCCACGTCATCATTGTCAGACATTATGTATTTTTCTATCATGGCGGACAACTTGACAACAGATACACTGCATGATATTGTCTGCTTGCTGCTTGTCACTTTGGCACATTATATTTTCTTGTCTAATCACTGGATGACACTATTTTCATGCACACAAAACGATCTAAAAGGCCGAATCTTTCGATACCTCAACTGCGAAAGAAAAGTGGAACGTAATGAGATCCCATACTTGACAAACCAACCGAGAAAGTGGCAATTGTTCAGCAACACAGGAATGATTCGGACTGGGAATACCGAGTATTCAAAGGTACGGCTGGCAAGTGTTCATCAATAATGCGTTGGCGCTGAAAATCGAAACTTGGCCATTCATTGAACCTTGAGGACGTACATCCTACGACATTCATCAAGGCCACCGGCAGCAAGTCTGAAAACGGGGTTTCTAAAGGGGGAAGCACTTGCCTATAGATTGGTTGTTCTGTAAACTTGTGCTCTATGTTTGGAGTGTTGAGGATGTGCTTGAGACAATTTACATACCCCTTCCATAGTTGTCTTTAGTACTCTGAGTAGATGACAGCCAGTCGAGATGGTGAAGTCAGTTCCCACGCTGATATAGTTGACATAAGACACTGAGAAAGGATCCAAACTTGACCATGTACTTTCTCCGACCTTGAGCTACAACGCCCGGCCTTTGTTAACGTCTGGTGTTTGCTCTGCAAATAAATTCCAAGAAAACCTCGATTTAATAAATGCAATGACCGTGACGAGAACATTGTCCATGAAGACCAGTATTGCAAACAACTAATCTTTTACGGTGTTGTTGTTCTGAATGGAAAACCTTGTCGGTTGGGGACTTAATAACAGGCAAGGACGCGGAATGATACACAGGTTGTGATCCCACTAAGTGAGACTGCGTAAAAACGGTGACTTCCTTCCCATCATGCAACGATGCCGGGAAAAATATTACAGATTTACATGCGAAAGCCCCGATGATAAACCATTTGACGCCCTCCATACATTGAAAATACCAAAATTACAACCTCTGGTCAAAATTAAAAGTTACTTTCTAGCCTGGCAAACGGTATTGAATGGAAGGTTATTCCGGCACTTTGCCGATGGAATATAGAAAGTTAGGCCTAAGTTAGAATAATTTATGACTTCGACTGACTTGAAATCACACAGGCACCGCAATCACAGTAGCATGATGACCTATCAAAATATTTATTTGTCAGATCTATCTAAGAGTATTACACCGTATGATTCCTGCGTTGGCTTGGCGAAAAGTTTACCATCGACGTTCGTGGATACATGCAAAAGCTGGAATTCTGAAAAAAGGCTGAAGCGAACGAGATAGTGACTACAGAGGGCGTGGTCGGTATAGCGAAATTAATACCGCACGATATGTGAGAAGGAATATGCTTGAGTGACTGCTGAGATCCGAAACTAGGGATGCGTTTTAATAGTGTCTCTCAATTGAGACATCACACGGGCGTAAGGCGTGTATTGTGACCTTTTGTAAGAGCTTGCACTTTTATTACAGTTGGTACGTGTTTAGAATATCAAGTCCGCCGTAGCGCGGACACACTGCCCGGTGAGTCTGCATTGAATGGCGTTGAAAATGTGAAAAGACGGGCATAGGCTGGGAGGGGATCGTGCGGTGAACTCGAGATGAAACGAAATGGCTCAGCTATGACTTGGAAAGTATGTCAGGACTTGTGCATCGATATTTATACAGTTCTGCCTGTTTGTATTTTATTGTGAATTCATCAGCGATATTGCACAGTCTATGTTTGATAAAACGTTATCGCAAGCTCCGATACTACCGTGGGCTTAGAGCGTGAAAGATTACGTCAGTGAACGAAAGAGGGTGTCCTTTGAACATTTGCTTCGTTATCAAACATGACATTTGTACTTTTGATGACAAATGTACTGCTATTGTCCCGTTCAAACTCTGCACAAAGAGATTCTGAATTCAGGGCGTTCATCGATCACTTTGTTTGCAAGGGAATATTTTAGAGTTAACGTTTTGGCAACGGTATAAGTGTGCAAAGAATTCTGCATTTATGTATGCTCCACTTGAGAAATACAATAGCCGTAATCTTATCGAAATCACAAAATAGGACAAGAACGAAATAATGATTTCATCTTTTACGTATCTCTGTGTATGGCTGGATCGTAACAAATCATTGAGCGAACAAACCCCAAAAATATTATTTGCTAGTCATTGCAAGATGTTGAACATTGCTATAAATGTTGCTCGCATTAGCAGTAACATCAATGGGTTGGTTCAAGTCACCACATACTGTAAGACATGCTAATTCTGCCATCGTTGTGGATAATAAACTCGTCTCCGAACAGAATATTTTTTCCATTAGGCCAAAGAAATAAAAAAAATAAATTGTACTGTTCCGATAACATGGTTTTCAAATATAAGGTAGGTGGCTCGGCAGGGTTTTTTTTCCAAAACACTTTTATTTTTAAAATATGCACTTTTCAGGGGTTCATGGCGATCAAACAAACACTGGCCGAAACATTTCCAGAAAAACGTTTCGTACATATAAAAGGAATAAAAACATAAAATACGTACTCGTTCAAGCAAAAATCAAATGCCAGGTATCGAACAAGTGATTTTACGGGGTTTTTTCCTTTCTTTTTTTTTTACTTCCGTGTTTATGTTGCTCTAAAAAGTTTAGTTTCGACAGGCAAAAAATAGGGTAGGTCGGGTTATCGGAACAGCACAGTTTTTTTCTTTGGTCTTATATTGACAGTGAATACGATTGGAACTAAATTGGGATAA
Organism: Ptychodera flava; assembly: GCF_041260155.1. Taxonomy (NCBI): domain Eukaryota; kingdom Metazoa; phylum Hemichordata; class Enteropneusta; family Ptychoderidae; genus Ptychodera; species Ptychodera flava. The sequence continues at coordinate 62,616 of NW_027248380.1, read as the reverse complement.
TTGGATTGTCATATCTTTCAAATTTCTCAAAAGCGGTAGGTGCCGTATATTGCGATATTCGATGACAGCACTCATCCAGCTCATGATTTATTTCAATTGCTCCCCTCTGGACGGCGCTATCGGTCCTTTAAAGTGAATACCGCACGTTTTAGCAATAGTTTTTATCCACGTGCTGTTCAAATACTTTCAGATCGCAATTTTTAATTTGCAATTGTATTTTTTATTACCTGTATCCATAAGATTTTATATTCTTTTTTACTCATGCCTCCTTCGTATTACTTTTTTGGTTTTATAGTCGGTTTTTAAAGTGTTTTTAGTTACATGTAATATCTGATGTTGTGTTGTTTTGTGTGACGACAGCAAGACAATTTCCTAATGTACATGAATGTATATAATGGCAATAAAGTTATCTAATCTAATTTACAAATTACTCACAAAAACAAGTGTGTAACTTAAAAAGAAAAGTAGATGAGGTTACATTTGAAGATTGAATCGATATTACTTCATCATCCAATTATCCCAAATTAGTTCCAATCGTGTTAGTGACTTTTAGTCTGAGAAACTGAGTGGAGGACTATGGAGAAGTATTGGCATTGCTTGGAGTTACCGACAAAGTTGTCTTCACTAATCCATTAATTATAGCCTGTAATTATCGCTAATTACTGTAAACATGACCGCATTTACTTCAGACAACGTTAATAATAGACACACAATTGTGGCAGCGTCACCAATAAGATAGTGAGATCCACTGAAGATTTGCTTCCAGAAATTTATTTTGCTGATGTGGTATCTTCCTTATTGATCTTCGTGGATCTGTCATGGATAGTTCCACGGCAAAGCCCTCAACCTGAGGTGACCTCTGACCCTTCCTGTATTCCGAACACTGACGATTATCACTCACGGGATAACACACACACTCACAAAAGTTTCTATCGACACACTGCTGTGAATTCAACAGCCCTTTCATGATTGGAACGACAATTCAACCACCCTTTTACGGCACACGACAAACGACGCATTGACCAGCCAACTCTTGTTGCGCGTCACAGTTTGAAAAGCGGCGCACAGTAATTCAACTTGCGCTGGCATGGCACCCAGTCACCCCGAGGTCATGTTGATTCATTCTCAATTGAGGGGAAGTCTCTCCCTCCATGGTGGAATTCGACACACGAACGTCATTCGGTGACCATCTTTGCGACAACAATGGAACAGGACATAATGTGTGGAAGGAGACTAGAGTGACAAGTTACTGAATCCCTGTTCAGTAGATTAAAATGTTGACGTCTTTGTAACAACGCTTATCAAGGGCTTGTCTGTCCCAAGTGACAATGAAAAGAACGGATTAGAAAGTCTGAAGCATAAAATTATCAATTAAATCCTGGTAGAGTGATCGGGGGCGTGTAACACGATCTAAATGTGCTTCTGTTCGGCTTGGCTTGGTCTTTTCAGGGTGAAACACACTATCACGGCTTTTACTCAATGCCTGGCGATACATGCGGCGGTTACAGTGTTGTATGGTGAAAGCATTGTGTGAAAGCGACCGACAGCTTTCTACTGCACCGCTGTACTGAGGCTTCGCTTCACACCATTGCTCTCAAGTTGATGGCAGGGCAAACAAGATTGGGCACGTCCGCGGGGGAGAGAGGTGTTAGTAACCATGGCAAAATCAAGGTTAAAGCTTTAGTCGAGTGGATTTTCCCTGACACAAGGCTAATAGCAGCAGGCTAGAAAAGATTGAGCTTAAAACTTTCCAGTGTCTCTGAAGATGCTGTGTCTTTGCATCGTTTCATATTTCAATAAAGTGTATCGTACTTTGGTTGGTATCAATATCATTATTCCGCGTTGAATAAGTTTACTCAAAAGCTTAAATCGTAATTGAAACGACAAACAGTACACGTAAATCGTTCACAGTTTAAAATCTTTGCTGCCAAAAACTCTCCAAAAGTAACGGATAATCTGATTGGATAGCCTATTTCTCTTTAAATTACCTGTTATTAATACTTATTTCACGAACACTTTTGGCAATTTTCCAAACTTTTTTGTTCAAATAAGCAATACTTTCTTTCCGATTGTCTAGTGTCCCTGGATTACAAGCTTCCGAACTGTAATTCATCACTCTCCTGCTCCCTAAAGGGCAATTATTAAATTGCAGTGCGCACGCGCACAACGACTGTATATAACCTGGTTCACACACATTCGCGTCGTTCTTTGAGGCTTGGGTCTGGATGACCTTGGGATCCGATCAATAGACATCGAGCAGACAACGCCTAGACATTGTACAGAACGACCGATTTGTTGTAAAAAGTACTAGTCACCTTGATGATGTTCCGCCTTAGGACCAGATTTGCAAAATTACTATATGCCTCTTGTTTTCCGAATAGTTGGGGGGGGGGCTTCCCAATGGTTTGGGGGGGGGGGGATCCCGGCTTTATATAATGTTGCTGTGAGGTGTTTCCATCCTTACACATCTCACAAATTGAACATTGGCAGTTGTCATAGCTTCAATACGACTACGAATGAATACAGTTTTTGTCGTTTCATTCTCATTTCCCAACGGTACACAAACATTTCATGATCAAATTTACCGTGACAAGGTAACGAATAATTTCACGATTTCCACTGACATGCGTACATACACACACATGCATGCATGAATAAATAAATATTTTATGTCCCCCGATTTAAGTTCTCTCTGCGGTTACTTGAGCGTGACTGCAAAACATTATTACATAACGGTGTCATAAATGTTAAATTTGTCTCATGGTGGTGTATTGTTCTTTTCATGGACTGAACAGCCAATTGTTACGGGGTCTGTCAGAATTCAGTCTCTGAAAGAGATTCACTTACCGATAACAAGTTTGAATGCTTCTATATTCTGGGTCACGTGTTCAATATATTTCGTGTTTATAAGATCAAGTCTTCGACAGAGACTTTATATCATGCTTATGTTTCAAAGCTTGCTTGACACTTCACCGCTTCGGCGATTGTCTGGGGTGTGATGGGGAACTGGGTTAATATTTTGTTCGATCGTCAGGAGTTTCAAGATGGTAGAATTAGGTGGACGAACTCTTTGATTTTCCAGTTCTGTTCAAATCGACACAGAGAATCATCACCGTGGGCTCTTATTACAGTTCATATCAGCTCAGTGTAGAGTTGTACAAATATACCGTGGAGCGGTATTGCGTGATCTGGAACAATAGGGACTGCGGGTACGGCCCTTGCAAAAGTGTATATTTACTCACAGACTCGTAACGGTCTCGGTCTTTGTGGTCTGTCTGAGAGAAAGTTGACAGACAAGCACTGCACAACTTCCTGACACACAGAAATGTAGTCCCGGTGTGATAATCCTTGGATAAAGTGCACAATTAGCGACAAGGTGATATTGAATGGCGCTATCGTGTTTTACTAAGTGGGTCGGTGATTGTAAGCTGTACAGCTACCAATAGAGGGCTGTCACGCGGGTGACACTGTCCAACCATGAGTATGAGAGTTGTCATCACAGTATGAACACCTTTGCTGGTGCAAGTAGTATTGGTGCAATCACGTCCCCTCCTTTGTGGAGGATCAGTGGTTCAATAAAGGTCCATGTTGAGAAGTGAGGTGAGGTGTAGTGTATAGTAGTGAAGTGTAATGTCGCACAATGTGGTTAAGTGTAGTGTAGTGTACTGAAGTGCGGTGTAGAGCAGAGTAGTGTACTGTATGTGTAGTGTAGTGTAGTGCAGCGTGGTGCAGTGTGGCGAGAAGTTTAGTGTGGTGTAGTGAAGTGTAGTGCAGTGCTGTGAAGTGTAGCACATTGTTGTGAGGTGTAGTCACTAGTGTAGTGTAGTGTAGTGTAGTGTACTGCAGTGAAGTGTAGCATAGTGTTGTGAGGTGTAGTGTAGTTTAGTGTAGTGTAGTGTAGTGTAGTGTAGTGTAGTGTAGTGTTGTGTAGTGTAGTGTAGTGTGGTGTGGTGTAGTGTAGTGTAGTGTTGTGCAGTTCAGTGTTGTGTAGTGTAGTACAGTGAAGTGTAGTGCAGTGCAGTGTAGTGGCTGTACTGTAGTGTGAATTGTCCAACCTGTCGCAAAATTCAGTCATGCATACTTTTTATGGCTAAATTAAGCTCTGTTAGGCCTATCTGATGTTGGCAAATACAGAATGTTTTAAAACATGTAACTATGTCTGTTCAGTTAGGCCACGGAGTCGAGCTGTCCACTACACTGTACAACCATGGAACTAGGACCGTCCGTTTCTAGCTCCAAATGTTACTAAGCCATGGTTAATGATCAACGGTGAGCTTCACATACAGGTTGCCCTATTTACAACACGTTATGTTTAATACATACCAAAACAAAGCACGGAAGTTTGGGCTGTCAGTGTCAGGGGCCATCTCTCACAAAACGTACTGTAGGCCTATCTACGTGGTATCACGTCTTTGACTTGCAATCTGCCAGCAATCACCAAGTATTTATCAAGGCCAGGTACTGGGTGTAGTGTAGGTCACACATGTATTGGTAATGGACGTCCCAAAGTGATCGACGGGCAAGATAGTTGAAGAACGTCATCGGACAGGTAATGTCGCCAACACCTGGTAAACACCTGGCACCTTGTTCCTATCGACAGAGGCACAGAAGCATGGAAGGCAAAGGGTTCGAGCTGAATTCACGGGATTTATCATCCGACAACGTACGTCTTCAAGGACCGTCCAAGTCACGTCACTACCTAGAGTGTTGACGTCTTTACCTCGTCTCCGAACAAAAACTTCGGCTGGTGTCGGGTGTTGGCTTGGCATCGCGCCAAGAATCATTGCGGCAGGGGAACTGCTTTTCGAGACACGTGCGGGCGACGTGTAACTATTTCAAACAGTGAAAACCCGACGGGTCAAAGGTCGCAAACTTAATTGCGTTGCATTACACGGCGATATACAAACACACCAGGCGTAAGCAACAGGTTGCTGCCACTTCAAATAACATCAAATCCCAGGAAAGAGGAATTTCAGACGCTATATTTATGGGTGCATTTTCAATTCTGCCCCTCGTCCAAGTCACAAAAATAGCGCACGATTGTCAAAGATGACAGAAACGTCCCATTAAGCTGCGATACCCATGAATAAACGTTCTTGACTGCAGCGCAGACATACTAAGAACGTCACACTTCAAAATTGTAGCGGAAAAGCCAGATATGTAAGCTTAGGTTGCTAATTTTAAAGCTTTCGTTCGTAATGAAGTACTAGTAATTTCTGAGAGGCTGGCTTACAGCGCAGAGTCTAGACTCCACGACCGGATATTTAGAACTTGGTATCAACACAGTCCGCGCGTGTGCAGGGACTGTGATATCAATAATGGTCAGCGTTCTAGCACCAACGCATCGCTTTTGTTGCATGAATCTTGCCAAGGGGAACCTAAATACTCCCATGAACCATTTTACTTTTCAGAAAGATTTAAGTCAAGGCATATGGTTCGCATATTATCGATCTAATGTCAGCACGTAAATGTCCTTCGTTGTATTTTAGAGTTATTTATTGCATGCTTCTAAACCGCGCCTTCAAAATTCATCATTAATGGCTCTACGACAATATCTTCACGGTACAAGCAAATCTGAAAGAGCTACTAAAACTTAAATAGAAAAGTTAAGAATTTAGAACAAATAATGACAAAAATTTGAAGGTTTCAAGTGTTTTTGTGTAAGATCATATCACAGACTCGGACAAGCATTAAGGTCAACACTATCGCCAATAACATTGTGTACAGGTGTGGCTTGGGAAGTTTTCACAACCTGGATCTTACGATGGTATGTGAAAGTCCGTTGGCTTATAAACTCTCAAACTGACATGGGTTCGGACAAAGTATCCAATGGATTGGAACGTCTTACACAATGAGTGGTCGAGTATCGATAGAATTTATCATTTGTGACGCAGACGACATCATAATTGTAATTCCCGCCTTTTTTGAGAGCCGTGACTTGTCAGGCCTCTCAAAGTGACCAGACGACATTTCGCAAACTTCTGATGAAAGCAAATCGCACCGATCGAAGAGAATTTCCATTGATATTCGCTGCCATTATTTCGTGAGAGAATCTGGAGCTAAATATGTTCTTTGTTTGACCGATAGCTTCTGTCAACTTGTGCACGGCACGCCTTTCAGTCAACAAGGTAACGCTTCTCTCCGAGACGCCAAACATTCCTCTCCAAATTGAACTGAAGTGTCGGAGAGTGTGACAGCAGAAATAAGAGGAAAGTTGAAAGACCGGTGAGGATAGACTATTGAGTCCCAATTTGTACACAGGTACACGAATCTTTAGTGTGTACTTTTCGCTTGGGTTGAGAGAGGCAAGGAAAATTCCCAGGGACGATTTTTTTTTCAATGCTTGATCTTACTGTGTGTTGATTGACTTGGCTAAATCGACGAAGGACGATGCATGTTGTTGTAACCCCTAAAATTGCTATTCGTGTGTTAAGTTTTGTGTATGGATCTCTCTCTCTGTCTCTCTGCTCTCTGTCTCTCGTCTGTCTGTCTGTCTGTCTGTCTGTCTCTCTTCTCTCTCTCTCTCTCTCTCTCTCTCTCTCTCTCTCTCTCTCTCTCCACACGCACTTATTCCAGACAGACACAGAGAGACCATGGAGCTAGAAATGTTTCTAGCTTCATGGAGAGACAGACAAACACAGACACAGACACACACTTATATATATATATATATATATATATATATATATATATATTGTGTCATCGCACAAGATGGTTAACGTTAATTGGCAGATTACTTTACTATGTCACGTGATCAGATATGCGTCTAAATGTCCAGTCATTGAATTCTGATCTCTGTGGAAATGAGGAACTGATTCAACACGTTTCATTTGGCAGAAAACATGATCTAGCTTTCCATGCCACATGGCGAAAGACACCAAACCCATCTGTGAGAAGCAAAATTGTGCCTGACCGTGAAGTTTGGAGAACAACACCCGAGAACATTTTGACGAGACATTTCATCAGTGTAGTATGTTTTATATAAAGATTCAAAGTGCAGAGAGTTTTTACCTCACTGTGAAACCGGAAGGTGTTTGTCATGATTCTTGAAGTTCTATTTGATGCTATTATAAATGGTCATTTAAGTAGCTACGTCATACGTCATTTTATGACCCCCTCTGCCCTTTATTTATAATCCCCAAGGCATCTTTGCTTAATCTGGATTACATGGAGTAGGTCTTGCACTCCTCGTAAAATGCAACAAGAAGCAAATATTAGAGTATCGATTGTTAAGATCATGCGATGACGCGACATGGCGGACGCAATTTGCATATTCAAGAGTGGTGGAAACTGTCGCATATTCTGATGAAATTGAGGTCACATTTTATGAGATCGTGTTGGGACTGACCAGTCTATGCTTGGGTGAATGTAGGTTGTCCGTGAACTTCAATTGTCACCTGAATGTTGAGTGAAACCGGGCTGAGTGTCAGAGGATGTGCGAGAGATCGAAACCAAAATTGGCTCTACAATGAGAGGCGGCCGGGTCGGAACAAATCGCTGACCAATTAATATCTAATTGCAACGAGTGCAAACTAGACTGCCAAAATTTGGAATTAGTAAGCTTTACTGTTAGTCGACTCCGGATCCGTTCAATGCGCTGAGGATATCATCAATCAACATTTAAATTCCACACTGAAACCATTTCACAATTTCAGATAGTTTGCAGGTGTTTTTGTCCCGACGTTTAAATCCTTCCTAAATCAGGAAGCCCTCGTCTTGAGAGAAATGGCTTGGAGTTTCCTGTGGACACGTCGCGACAAAAGCAACTTCAATTAACCGAAAATAAGTTGGACTAACCTGAGGTCGCTAACTTTGCGTTCTTCCAAGGTCGAAGTTTGAAGACAGTACTGAAGACAGTACAGACAGTGCCGCTGAAATTTGTTGGAGAAAGGGCGCGGAAACCGATATCCCACACTGCCTGCACTGCGAATGTCTTCACGATAGACGTCAGGGCTTTAACTGAAGAGAGGTCGCTAAAATGAAAAGAAAAATATACGGGGAGTGATGGGTTTGTCCGGACATGCAATGCTTCAATTTTGTAGCTTTTGTTGGCTCAACTAGTCTCCCATTCATTATATGCAGAGGGGGACTATGTGATGTCGTAAAAGGGACATGCCAGTGTCGTGGCTACCGCAAAACCCTTGGTTACTAAGATTATATATAAATCCAGACCTTGAAAAAATAACAGAAGGGGTCAGTCCTTATCTTTGGCAAGCTTTCAATGAGGGGGTTACCGACCAATGCACTCTGGTGCAAAGCTATGCCTGTATGCCTTTTTTTTCGAATTCTTTAGCCAAAAAGTGTGTTAGCTTTACAAAACACCACACACTGCTTCTGGCATGTGCGAATCATGAGTGTGTGTAGTTTGTGATTTGGACTACACGGCCTCAAGAGTAAAGTAAATAAAGAAACGGTCAAATTAGATCTAGATGTAAAATTAAGTTTACTATACTCGTCAACTGAATTCCTAGACACTGTACATACGACAGTTATGGTATGATGCTTGCCAAAAATTGCACTTTCGCCTTGTTCACAGCGATCCAGCATTTTGCGCTAAGCAGTGATTGTCAGATTGGGGCGGCAAAAATAGAACAACCAGTCGCACGCGCGGTAGATCAGAAATGTTGAAATAAACGATTAGTTTAAATATATATATATATATATATATATATATATATCTTATATATATATATATATAGATAATATTCCGACATCGGTTGAAAGTGCTGCGCGGAATGGCAAATGAGGCGAAAAGCCAAGAATCTCTGAAAAGCTAAAAATTCAAATTCTCTGCAGGCTGTACTGCACTCTAACGATATGACGACACCTGGTGGCCACGCTTGACTGCATTGTCCAGGTAGCCCTCATAATACAACAATTTTTCAAAGCGACGGCGAAGTTACTCACGCCATAACGGTTGCCATCGATTGTTCACGTTGACTACAACAACCCCGTCGTGAATACAGGCTTTAACTTGTTCGACTGTGTTACAGTCTCGCTTGGTGTTTATAGGAATTTAAGCATCGTTAAAATCAACAAGACCGATTTAATGGACTTAGAGGCAACTAGAAGGAAGGCGTCCCCCGGTATGCTTCGTTGGATAAGTCCGTTATAGGTTACACCTTAATGTGATTTTCTTTTCAGTCTGCAAGTATAAGGGAAGTTCAGAAAAAGGGTCTTGGCAGGGTGACGTAATGCGCAGGCAGGGTGACGTAATACGCAGGCAGGGTGACGTTGTACGCAAGCGGACAGGTTTCTGAGGGGTGACTTCTTTCATGCTGGTAGTGGACAAGACAGGCATGCAGCTCTGTCTGACAAGAGAAGACAGAGCGGGAATAACGGTGCAATCATTTCATTGTGACATTAGGCTGTGATATGCGAACACCTCCACTGGCGATTCTGCGCACTGAGTACAACACAGGTTAGCAGGAAACTGTATATCCGTGATCAAAAAACCATGGTTACTTAAGGTAAATGCGCCTCGAAAGTGAAAGACTTAAACTTTTGCTCAAACTTCCTCAAGGAATCTTTCAACCATTCTCTTTCAAAATCAAGAATAACAATTGGGGGTCACCGTACGAATTTCAGTGCAAAAGAAACAAATTACACAAGATTTACCGATATTTGGAATTCAAAATGGCCGCCATCCCTGTGTTAGGCTAAGTCTATGAAGAAAAATAAAATTTTAGATTTTAGGAAAACTAACAAAGTAAAAGTCTCTCTTACAGCAAGAGCTTCAAAATGAGCCCCAACAATTGGTAGATCAGAAAAGAATTGTAAAAGATTGTTGAGAATCTGACTTCTGTCCCGATGTGCATTCTACCTTAAACAAAAACCCTGACGAATCGAATCGTCATTCTGAGGCGCCATTCCAGTAGTTTATGACAAAGCAACATGATTAAGTAGCCGGGTCACCACCTGTGGATTGGTGACGTCATAAAGATTACGCCCATTAGAAACATTCTACTATAGGGTGGATATGCAAATAACACGTTTTGCTCAAAATGGCGGACATTAAATTTAACAAGAATCAATAATTACGGTAACGCTAATCATGGCTCCGGTACTATTAATTGATTGGTGCTTCTGAAGTAGGGATATGTTTCACTATTAAAATTAGAGACTATTTCACAATGGCAGCTACATAGTTATTTGTATACACCTATATAACAGCGATATCTTGTACAACAAGGCACGGATTCAAACGTGGAGATTGCGTCAATGCCATGGTTCCACATACCGTCTTTACAGAAAGAAGGGAAATTCGATACTTTTAGCGCTGAATCTGAAAAATTTTCACGTGTAATTTCCGACAGCATTTCATCATAATTGAAATATTGGCACTGAAGGTTGGGATGAATTGACGAGAGTGACACGGACTTTTGCATGCGATTAGATGCATCCGTCTCGATATCGTGTACTTGCCCGCCATGGTCAGTGAAATCGCAACCTTTTGTTCAGTTATGATTTCGGAAAGGAAAACGCTATCTAGCGTACCGACCGACGTATTGAAATACGTTCCTTTACGACTAAATTTTAAAATTACCGAGAAATTCAAAACCTGATGAAACACCCTATTGAACTTGAAACACCCTATTAGACTTGAATCGAAAACCTGTTTCCACTTTCTGTAATCAATAGGCCTGCTGGCGATGATGGCCAGTTGGTCGTTTGTAATCACCATCAATCTTGCATAATATACAGGAGAAGCAACGTTGTCAATCAGATTTAAAATGACAAAGACGAAATACAACCATTCGGAGTCAACTAAATGCCATCTCTGGCTAAGTACTCACTGTACCAACCCAACACAAGTTTCTATCGAGTCACGTGACTTGTACAAGGTAGCAAGCACGCACGGTTTTCTGCCGTTTTTATAGAATGACTCGTGAGTTTTTTGTCTCGGCTTTGTTGTCGTCTTTTGTGCCCCGGCCAAACCAAATATAACAGTTAAAAAAACTCTGTAATATGAGCGTCCTGGCCAAAAACTTAATACTGTTCTTTTGTTGGCACCAGAAGTAAACACCTTTTATAAAGATCGTGATTGGATATCGTCTCAGACGTGGAAACGGTCTGGTGTTGTATCCAGGTACCTTTGCTTGTACTTTTTTGTCCATGTCCTTTACTGTTAATCTGAAGAGCAGTACTAAACAAACTGGATGGCACGGAACAGCGATTGCTGCCGCTTGGAACTTTGTAAATTTTTTGACTCGGACCTATTTTACGTTTCGAACTTCAAATTGAACGTCCTTTAAACGTAAGATTATATCGACTTCAGTATTCAAATAATTAATAAGATAATGTGGTGAAACGTGTACATGGAAAACAATATGGATAACAACATGTCGCTGTCACAGTTGACATCCGTAATTTTGCTCCTGTGTGAGATTTTATCTCACATTTTCTCTATTTTTATTATGTGAATATTTGACGATCAATTTTCTGTTTGCCGTTGTTCTTTGGCATTTTCTGTTCCTTGTTAATGTATGGTGGGACAGTGTTAGAAGTGTCCGACACCTGTCTGTCTCTACCATTTACTGGCTTCTGTTTTAGGTCTGACTTTCTATTGTTCAACTTTTTTACTGAGTTTTTTTTTCCATGCAGTAGTTGTTTAATAATTTTTTATGTCTTTTTTCCGTTTTATATGTAATCTATGTATGAAAGTGAGGAAGTATATAATTAATAAATAAGAAAAAAATAAACGCAAAAAAATCATAATCTAAAGATTTTGTCATTAGCCGGCAATCTGTGAAGACACCTTGCATCGTGAAGAAGTCAATACGGATCAAGGACCGTCATGTGCATTTATACCTAAAATGTCGATCAACGACAAGCCGACGTTTTGCATTCGAACACTTCTCGCCCGAAAATCGAATATACAGTAAAACATTCTTCAAGAATTTCATTGTTGACTTTGCCAGTTAAGTAAAACTACATTTTTTGATAGCCGAATCAGTAAAAATACGCCTCTTCTTGTACGCGCACAAAGACCCGAAATAGTGTTCATGTGCGCAAGGTCAGAGGTTATCTTGTCGCAATATAATTGTATTCATTTCCACACGCACCTTGACAATAGCTGGGTTGTGATAGGCAGATTTACGGTGGTCAATTTAGCGATGGTTGGCCTCCGGGCACAAGGTCTTTAGACTTCAATAAAATTTATGCCGTCTTTATTACCGCAAATTAAGATACCACACCCATATTGTGGCATACTCGCGTCAGGTTTAGAAAACACATTAAATTTTGCCGAAAGCGACATATTTACTTCAACACGTTAGACACTAAGAAACGTGTCATTGTCGGCGAATGGCGATTATTGAAAACAGAACAGTGCAGTGAAGTTAACAGGATGTCGAAATTGAAAAAAATCGTCAACGTTTTACAATCAGAACCGACGTTTATATGATCGTCATTATGTAGCACTTGATAATCTGCTCATAGTCTAGTCTGGATGCAGACGCGCACTTCTCGTTGGCATTTTAGTGTAAAGTGACAAAACAACGCTTGCTGGAAAGGCGTACTGGAGATGCATATAGGCAAGGGGTACTGCTCTGTATGACTAACCGAGCATATTTTCAACTGAAACAGAATTCCCTGGGGTTACACTTCTAAGGAGTACAAAGCTGCAATAAAGATGCAAGCTGCAACACCGCTTTTCGTTGTTCCCCAGCGTCGCTTCGACCCAGAAAATGCCAGGGGTGAAAAGCAGAGGCCGGAGTGGTCTGAGTGACCCTTACATACCTTTGGGGGTTCGGCGTTACTAATGAATAGGTTGTAAACATGCCTTTTTATCAATAGTACCCCCACATGTAATGGATTTATCAGATCCCCCACGGCATTTTGCCCTGACACGAAAACACAGATTTAGGGCACGTTTTGGCAGAGTTTTCAAAACGTAATTAGGCTGGCTGAAACCAACAATAGGTTTTGATCAATCAACAAGGCAAGTATATGATGTCCACATATTTGTTTTTTCATTACAAGGCACCCCACGCTCCCATAGTTGGCAAATTTGAAGAAATTGAGCCACTTCATTTTCACATTGATCTTCTCAACAATGCTCAAGGAAGTCTCATCGTTTGATTCGCGCTTTCAAACCATGCTTTCATGATCTTATGACAACGAAACACACTGACAACAACATACAAGTTACGGATGATTTTGCCCTGGACCTCTCCGCCAATGCCAAGGCTGCGATCTTCACTATCCACAACTTGAGCTCATACCATCATAACTTCATAATTTATCTCATACCGACAAGCTCGTCTTCACAACACTTTCCAATCTCTCGCATAAGACTCCTAATATTATTCTACATGAAAAAGGAGTCGACCTGCGAAGGCCTTACTACTTAAAACAGCTGACTTTACCGGTGGCGGGTATTTGCAGAAATGCTTGTGAACGGAATTTTAACTCCCTGTGACGCCATCAATGACGTCATCTCTCAACCCATCTCTTACCTTATCAGCTGGTGACATTGATCGCGATGACTCCATCTTCAACGCAAAACGGCAAATTTTTGAGGTGTAAATGTCACAGAATTGGAACAATTCCCGCACAGTATAAATTTCATATCCTTCACACAACACCCATCGACTCACGGCGGCGACTCACTTCTATAAAAGTGACAAATAAAAAGTTTCAAGGTGAACAAACAAGGCTGTTACATGAATTAAGTTCTACTGATCGACGTTAGTGTCATAAATCTAAAACAATATCACAGATATGGGCTCGAATACAGGCGAATCAGATTACAAACAAAGGGACGAGGCTGTGTGGTGACGTCACATTTATTACAAATCTTCAAGTTGTGACAGGTTGTGTTCGGTGAGTCATATTGGGAAATCCCGTCATCGCACAGTTGTACCACTATTAAGCGGCCGTGGATAATTAGAACATGTGCACGGTACACGCAGCTAATGGTGTTGGCCTCAACTCCCTTCCCCCTCCCCTCCTCTAAACGAAAGTTTGGAAGTGCGGAAATCCAACCAAGCCTCATTCTGTATCAGCATACCGACAATCGGTAACTTTCATTACACCACTATGAAATCATTCATACGCTACCGACTCCCCCCCCCCTCTAAAATCAATCTTTGTTCAGCGCCAATTCAGCAATGATGCAACCAACAGGAGGAAATGAAACAGAATATCCAAAACGAACCACATGTATGTCTAAAGAATGCTGGTGTAGCGCCGGTGTCGTACTGTGCTGGTACATGTACACGCCAAACAATATAGCGCGATCTTTTGCTATACTATAAACGTGTAGCGAGGTGTTACGATATGAAAAACATATCGTGCTATTTTTTGTGCACGGTAATCGAAATAAAGCCAAAACTCCTCCCATAAAACACAGAAGTTGCGTTTACCGTGCGCGTGTGTTAATTAGCCATGGCCCCTTAAAGATACCGTTTATATTTTAGTTTCCTCGTTTGGTTTATGTGACATTGTCGATACTGATGTCACACTGATATCAATTGTGTTATAACTTTGTCAACACCGGTGAATTTTGTGACGTCATACCGTCAGACTATTACTGATAATGTATACTATTATCCAGTCTTGTGGCTCCAGGTGTTTTCAAAATCTACAAATTCACCGGCATTACAAAAACTGTAAAATAATAGCAACTCCGGTATGTCCTTGGCTTCGCCTCGTACATTATGTCGCCGTAGTTTGCGTGTATCATTTATTGGACAGGAAGATATACACTAAATCAACATATTTCATTGGTTGTTGGGTCAGTGGTATGTATGTGCCTTGTTTGTTCATATAGAAATCAATTAAACACTGCTTACATCAAACACTTCACCAAGTTTTTCAAAGCCTACAACCGCGTCCCGAAATAACCGTTTAGGGAAACAATTTGCGGAATTTATCACAATTCCTTCGATTAAGACGTGGGCGCCGGTATTTCTTGATGGTTTCGACTCAACGCACTCACGCAGACGAGCAAAAATGTAATTTAAGTAACCCTGTATGCTATCCACATGTTATTATTAAATATAAACACTCAAACGCAATTATGTCTGTTCAATTTTAACGCCGTTTTTCTGAAACTAAGCCTGAACTCAGATGACCCCTGAAACGGTGACCTTCGAACAGAACCGACACGATTGATAAAACTTTTCCCGCAAGATCAAATGATAATTTGCGTCTGTCGATGTGTACAAGTGTAATATTTAATCGTCTGCGGTGTACAGTGTTATTTAGTTTGTTCGGTTGTAAAAAACCACTGCCGTGTGACTTGTCTGGACATGTCACGTGTCAACGAATGCATACCATGTTATACATAGATACAAAAATACATACACAGATAGATAGATGGATCCATAAATACATACATACACTATACGACATACATAGATACATAGACACATAGATACATAGTACAAGCATAGATACAGTGCCATACATAGCACAGTTAATACTAGAAACAAGTCGTACATATATATATATATATATATATATATATATATATATGTCTGAGTGTATATATATATATATATATATATATATATATATATATATATATATATATATATATATATATACATATACAAGTCTTAAGCCTAAGTCCTGAGTCCTGTGTTCTACTTGTTATATATATATATATATATATATATATATATATATATATATATATATATATATATATATATATGTATGTATGTATGTATGTATGTATGTATGTATGTATGTATGTATAAGTTTGGATTGTTATTTTCAATGGCCAGCAGTGTAGAAGGTCGAACCGAAAATGTTACCATGCCAAAGTTCGATTTATCCTCCCGAGTCAGAGTAATATTGGGTAAGTTCTGTTGTCTTGTATGTTGCTGAGAAAAACTGAACAAGAATTTTACAGCATGTGGACGGTTTAGTGTTCAAACATGCATTGTGAAGCAGTCGAGCGGGGGGGGGGGGTACTTGCGCATGCGCGTTGCACCCAAGGATGTATTATAACTGGCCAGCTCGGGGCGATATTCGCTGCAGTGAGCGTGGATATTGACCCGATTACCATGGCATGGCCAGATATCTCCCCTCAAAGTGAAATGTTGCGGCACAATCACCAGACACAACAAACAGACTTACAAGTGCATAGGAAAGAAGTTTGCTGGTTGGATTGAATGAAGGCATTTGACCCAGAATATGTCAGCAAAACTTGGCCGTCAAATAGACAAAAGTTTCCATATTGCCAACAATATGACTCGGTGACGAAGCCATGCATATCAGCGTACTTTAGGATCATGTGCATGTCGGTGGCAAAAATCAATGCGCCACTAAATCCCCCATGAATACCAGCGTAACAACGAAATAACCAACTGTTATCGCCAATTAGAGCATAAAGCAACGACTGCAAGTCTCTAACATTTACCCCGACTCCGAACCCCACTCTGCATTCCGACACGCACGCCGTCCTTGGAAGTTCTCGCTTTCTCGCGGCCCTGAACTCTCGTTCAATGTTCTATCAGACCGTATTGGGACATGGCCGGAGAAAATTCGACAACTGGCCCGGTATTCCTTCAAAACGACGCGAAATCTCTGCAAGAAATGCTGTGAGCCAGTATTCGAGCAGCTATTGTAAAAAACCAATTGTGCTATCGATCGAATATACTCACCTTTTTCAGGGGCCTATGGTCATGAGGGTTGGACCCCCGTGTTTGAACACTGGAAACACCATTTGTCAACGTTGTTGGACTATGTAAGTCGAACCTGTGTTCAGCCTGTACTCAATAGCAAGGCATGTGTCCCACATGACATTATCCGGTTTATCGTGTGATTTTTTGGCGCGGAAAACAGTCGAATTTCAAAAATGCTGCCGCAATGTGCTGTGCATTGTGCGCGTGACCCTGCAGTACTAGAAGTAATGTATAACATTTGTAAACAAGGCTCTTGTGGACGAGCTTAAGCCGCTAGATCAACAAGGGTATATAAACAAAAATACTTCACCAACTCCTGAATTAGCGTATACCATTTTTGTGACAGGGAGGGCCCTGTGCATGCTCTTGTGTTTTAGCTATCGAAGGCTCGATTTTATCCGATGCATGAGCCCTTGCCTAATGGTAAATTCTGAAGTCCTTCATAGAGACTTGTATGCTTGCCATGTGTGTTTAAGTTTAACATCATCGCGAGGTAATATATATTGTCTGATGGAAGAAAGCTCCTCATTATCCCCCGTCCAGTGGATACTACCATCATAGCAACAAAACCATCGCTACATGGGCTAATTTAGAATAAGGGGGCGATAATACTGCAGCCATATATCACAATACAATTGAAACTGCTTTCTGATGTGGGGCTGTTTTATCAATTACGTTCTTGTTCTCAAGTAACCTTAACCTTTATATGACGTAATCATATGTGTTCGGATCGAGAAAACCTAGAATTTGTTGAATGGCGAACTGTTCCCGAAGAGACATGTTGAACCAAAATAATGAAATAATGCCCCATCGTGTCCTGTTCAAATATATTTAAGATCACAGTTTGTTGGGTCACTTGACAAAAAACCACCGCGAGAAGTTCCTCTTATTTTACCAAACATACTGAACGTTATCAACACTTTGTCCATAGAAACTAAGGAATGTTTATAACGGGCGCTCATTCATGGACCCAAACCAGTGTGCCGTGCTGTTGACCTTGCCCAGGGCATTGTGGGAGTAAATAGCGCCTCCACACGAGGTGAGCCGAACAAACAGACACACAGACATGTAAATTGAATACTAAAGGTTCTATTGGTTCTTAGGATTACATGACCGTTATGTGGGCTGCTATCTCATGGTTTAATTTGACAGTAATCTTTCAATATGAATGTTCTATCCATCATCATGCTGCTGGCGATACATTACCAATATTTTCACACAATGCCCCCCCCCCCCCCCCACCACCACAACCATCAAGTGTTGCATGGAAACAAGGTGATCACCCTTCGACTATCACAGTGGCTATTGTGCAAGAAGTTAGCTTTATACGGCCGGTAACACACAGCCATGCCACGCACAGCTAGCTTTGGACAATACGGTGAAATGTGGGGGAGAGTGGTATGGACGACTGGTTATGGTAAATTTGAGCGGTGGATGTAGCAGTCTTGGACACAGGCGCTCCTTAGCTGGGTAGTCTGCTAAGGAGATCAATTTTCGGATCGATCTATTAATCCCGTAGTCGATATGCCCGCCAGTGCAACCTAAATATTTAGGTTACGGTGGCGGGCATATCGACTACGGGATCAATAGATCGATCCGAAAATTGATCTCCTTAGCAGACTACCCAGCTAAGGAGCGCCTGTGGTCTTGGACAACAACTCGTAGTCAACTTCACTGCGATCATGTTCTGCAGTTTTTCCTTTATGGTTAAACACCTGTGCAGTGTATTTCTTCCCAATCAAACAATCAATCTACCGATCAATCAATCAATCAATTATATAGTATTCAATCGATTTAAAATCACATTGAACATTCAATGAATGTAAAAGCACAGTGCAAATATTGTTAGAGAAATAGCACGCTATGGCTCCATTCTATTGAGGAGTTATTCTCAAGAGAATATTTTAGCATAGCTAGTTTGTCCATAGACAACACACCCATCTACATTTAATGTATGTGGTCTGTCCGACAATCAAATACAAAAAGAATTGCATTTATTAACGCATGACCGACAATTTGCTATTGTAGGAGAATTGCTATTTTTGTGCATATCGACACTGTGTGAGAAGAGCTTTTGGCTCCACAGTCTAATAATAACAATAATTAATTGACGGTTACCATCACTGCAATTTAAATAGCTAAGTCACTCAGATCAGTTTTTGTCGCTAATGTTCTTCAAACGTGGCCTGTGGCACATTCTGCATCGATTAGCCCACTGTTTGTGATCTTGGCTCGCCACACATCTGTGAGAAGCATTTGTGTATTAACCTTATTCCGTCGGTGAATAATTCAGCAAAACATACCACTGAGGGCGCTGTTACGCGATAGGGCTACAGGTCATCTTGAGTCGATTCAATGCCTCAGGATGGCCAGTTGTTTGATCAACTCAACGCAGCCAAGCAGTGGTTTCCATGGCAACAAGGATGAGATCTACATTGAAGTAGACCAATATTACACTGTTCAGTCTGTTGTTTCAGAATCGTGAAAAAACCAAGCAAAATTCTATAATTATTTACCACTACTTGCAGTTTATTAACGTTGACTGTAGACGACAGAACTTAGGTGACAGATTTACAGTGTAACACATGCAGGGGCGTGAAAACAGGTGTACCGATATTTATGGATTGTCATCTAATACGCCAAGGAAAACTAATATTTTCTTCCAAAAAGCAAAAAATTAACCGTGTCATTTATTTCCACCGAGTTACCTGTATGTATGTATGTATGTATGTATTTGTATGAATGTATGTATGTATATATGTATGTATTTATGTATATATGTATGTATGTCTCTATGTATGCATATATGTATGTATCTATGTATGTATCTATGTATCTATCCTTGTATCTATCCTTGTATCTATGTATGTAAAAGTATGATGTGTATACAAATATAATGGGGTTCAAGTTGACAATAACGTATATTTTGTCGTTAAGTTGGCATCAAGTGTTTTAAGTTTGTGAATACATGTATTACCATGAGTAGGTAAGTCAAATCTCACAATGGCTGACACTAGAAAATTGAGTATTCTGGAGGTGCTCACAATAGGGGACCACAGTGACAATCATAGAGAGACTAAACCCGCTTAAGAAGCACTCTGATAAACAGTGATTTTATCATAGAGCGAATTTCCCAGTTGCTGGGACACACTACAGTTTTCGATGTGTATTTAATTTTGACTTAATCTTGCCAAAATGTCGGAATGATTGTCGTGGGCGAGGCGAAGGCTATGGGTTAAAGGTCACAGGTGGCGTGTTTGAGTTAAAGTGTTCTGGGGCATTCATTTTAATATCGTCATAAAGTAGTCCGAGTGTTTGCACGGATTTTAACGCCGTCGTCCAATAAAAAGGTCGTAAACGATAGCCGACAAATCAAATGCCAAAATGTTTACTGACGACCGAACTATGTATTGAGCCTGTACGGGTTCTGCAGCTGACAGCGTCGGCGCAGGAACGGCGGCGCCGTGACTAATCGACTACATCCGGCAGAAGATCCAAATATCCCTTGGCAGAGGCGAGACTTATACTTTAATCTCAATATTCAGTGACGTATATATGCCTCAAATATTCTTCGATTTCTGATTAAATGTTAAACAACGCGAACACTAATCGATAAATTGTGACTTCGATGAATCAATAAAATGTGACTAAGGTTTAAAAGGTCCTAGACAAATCGATTGGGAGAGGTCTCTCCTACTGTAACGTTCAAAATAATTAATATTCCCTGCAATCTATGCAGTAAATCATGCGATGCAGTTCGTTTTTTTAATTTTCTTGGTAGCATTCGTATTGGGTGAAAAGACAACAAAATACACCCAAGCCTCTTTGTGACCTTTGACATCCTGTGAGCGATAGGTTAGGGTTAGGGACTTCAGAAAACGTCAGGCTTGAATAAATTCAACACCGTTTGAGTATCGATTGGGTTAACTCCGTAACAGCTTTCTGTGGATAAAATATTTGATGACCATTTGAAAATTCAAAATC
Organism: Ptychodera flava; assembly: GCF_041260155.1. Lineage (NCBI taxonomy): Eukaryota > Metazoa > Hemichordata > Enteropneusta > Ptychoderidae > Ptychodera > Ptychodera flava. The sequence goes on along the minus strand of NW_027248380.1, from coordinate 41,992 downwards.
TACATTTGTACCTTTTGAAAATAATAACATACTGAGTCCCTGGCACACCTATGGACACTTAACAAAATTGTTTGACGTTTGTTAAATTAGAGAAACTCGGTGCTTGCATCATTGATAAATTTGGGTGAAATTACTAAAGTTTGAAGCTAAATGTCATGCCAATTCTTTATGAGCATACTAATTGTCAAGATCTTTAAATCATTACAAGTTACTGGTGCCTGATACGTTTTTACAATAAAGATGAGTGTGATTATCTATGTTACATAATAATATCGCACAAGATTTTAAGTCGAATTTCTACGTAGAATATTTCACATATTTACAGTATCTATCGCCCCCAAACTCTCGTTTACACAGGTGTAGTGCTTTATCTGATTTCTGAAGCAGTGCAATGTCAAAGTGTATGAGGGTAGACCTCCCAACAGAAGACACAAGCATAGAACAGCCAACCACTTAGCTGACTATTCATGCTAGTTGGACATAATTAGCAAGAGACACACAGCAAAATGGAAATAGCACTTTGAACTTCACATGTGTACGATGATGCAACTTTGAGAAGGGCCTAGTTAGATATCACTCATGTCTTCTTTGTTCGTTAGCATATTGTCTTGAATCTGTCCGTATATTGGTATGGTATGGTGTTCGGGTACCAAACCAAGACTACAGAGGTTCTAGACAAGTTAGAATACGGACCGCCAAAGAGAAATTTGTTGTCATGGAGATAGAATACTCAGTGTGTTACTCAAATGGTTATGTGCGGCCCCGGTTGTGCTGCAGATAAAAGAAGAACATTCACTTAAATGCGTCCAGTTTTTCTGTTTCAACAATCATGGCCCCCTTTGTGATATTTCTCAGGAAGAAGGAAATGTTTTTGATCGCCCATCCTAGGTTTGTCGCCAAAATTGAGTACCAGGGATAGTAGCGACAACTCTTTCAACGTAACACAGCAGTGACAGTTAATGAGAGGTGGAAAATACGCGCCAATAAAGTTTTTATTTAAATAAGTCAGTCATCAGACATAGTGTTTGTGTCCAGTGCTGATGACCCTCGTCTCATTGCAGCCAGTGACCTTTGACACAGTAGGCTCTTTGGTCATTTGACCATTCATTCTAGTAATTTCTACATGGTCATGCCCGCACAGGTTGACAAAGCTTGAGTAGCCCGGTAAGTACCCGGATTATCTGTGTTGAATTGGCAACATTGTAATGACATCGACATCTAATAAGACGGCATGACCGAGGCTGCGTGACCAAAGAGCATACAGAAGAATTTCAATGGAGTTTGGTTACCCAAGACGACTGCCCCCAACGGTGACCTACTGACCCGCAGCTTCCGTTCATTCAACGTGAATGCACTTTAGAAATGTAAATGCACAACCTACGACTATTCTCATGCCGCGATAAGATAACTTCACACACATTACGGCGGATGTGAACGACAGTAGAAGATATCATTGAGTTCACAGTTCTCAAACCACTTGACCAAGTTATGCCAGATGCACATGTTGCTCTTGTCGATCAATGGTTGTACCGTGGTTGAATTCAACGAGGCCTTGCTACACCCATACATACGTGTACGTATATATATATATATATATATATATATATATATATATATATATATATATATATATATATATATATATATATATATATATATAGACATATGTGGTATATATATATATATATATTATATATATATATATATATATATATATATATATATATATATATATATATATATATATATATATATATGCAAATTTGTCATCGTCTGATTCAATACAATGTACGGCCGGTTGCCAATAACATTGCCAGGTCGTCATGCGAGACAAACATTGATTTTCTTTAAAAAAAGTCCATGGACATGAACTCATTAAGGGAGCAGCAGGGATCAGATCAAATTCGAGAGGTCAGTCCGACCCAAAATGAGGTTTACCTCTGAATAATCACTTGTTTGACTACTTACTGTCGCTGTGACAATAATGGCATGTGTCTTCACGTTTCCAATGGCAAACTAGTAATCTCACAATACGGTCACGTGGCATGGGAAGAGAACAAAGCTCCAGCAAGTATCTGAAGATCAAAATGCTTGTCTGAATAACGTCACCTTGCAACATAAGTATTGAGTCGATTGGTTTTCATATCGCAGGATTTGAAGGATTGCGCGAGTCTACAACACGTTGTCGCTCAAGAGATAGTCAAGTAGGTCCACACAAAATGGCCGATTTAGAAGTGAAACTCATTTTATTTTTGAACTGATTTCTCGAATTCGATCTCAGTCCATACCGTGGCGACTCATCTTAACGAGAATTGCTCCCTTGGACCAAATGTGAGTAAAGAATACGCTTCACGATTCCTACAGCACAGCAGACGATTGATCTGTCCATTCGCTACTACTAGTACATGTACTAGAGTTTCCCGCCTGGACGAATTAGATGTCGTTGTCACGCTGCAGGCAGACTATGCCTGTATCTATCGCTGTAGCATAATTCGCCAAAGCACCGTCTACTTCTTTGCAGTAAGGAAGCAAGGGAATTGTTCACAAATATCTTCTTCCATTACTAACTTACTTTTAAGAACTGTTCACTGTACTAACTTCATCAAAATACTCTCAAAGTTATATTCATAATCGAAGAAATATTCCATGGGAATTTACGTATATATTTAGTGCACTACAACCCACACTTGGATCTACGCTACAATGCAATGCGTGTAGACACGCCCAAAGTCTGTGGGCATATCTGCACTGCCCATAGACATAGGGCAAGTCTACTTTACTATGTTGAAATATTACTGTACTATCATAAACAGAACAAATTCTGTGAAGGAAAAAGTTTCGGCGACGGCGTGAGAATGATGGTTCTGTCATTAATCCATGATGTAATCAATGAAAGATATTGTAATGAATACGGGACCCATGAAGCAAAATAGTTCTGTTTTCAACTGAAAATATTTTCTGCATCAGTCGAAATGAAGTCTTATGTACATGACGTTGAATACACGCTTGAATGCTTGCAAAGGTACAACGCGGAAGCTCGAAGACATGGCATACACAGGGACTGGTATGCATACAACACGCATGCGCAGACGCAGCCGGTGTAGAAAGTGAAGTTGTCACAAAACAAGGTTATCGTCTGATCAGTTTACCAAACGACACGTGTTTGCATTATGAAATATTCCCGGTTCGGTTTACGCGCGTACTTTTGACATCGTAAATTAATTACAACAACATAAACTGTTTATGTCCAAAGTCGATGGCCTAGACTATGACTGCGAGGCCGGTAAGGTTGTGTCGCTGACAACAAATACAACAATTAATGTTGCGACGCCTTTGCTGAAAGTCGAGTCATAAAAACAACGCGAAGTATTCGTGATTTAATGTAAACAATGTATCAAAGTGGTTCAAATTAATCGTCGCTATAAAATGAAGTAGGGACGACATTCAATTAAAGTCAACATTCGTTCTAGTATTACACTGTCGATTTGTTTCGGTTGGCAAACCTCGTTCGCGTATCTTTACTTTCGAAATTGCTGCGATAGCGTAACCTCGTCCAGGGACATTGCCTGGACTTCGAAAATACTAAAGAAAGCCCCTCAGTCGTTTGAAGATATGGCATTCTTGCCGACGTTTGGGATGGCGAAAGGAAAGATTATTTCTATAGAAACAAGATATTTGTTCTTCAGGGCATGATCGTCACACACATCAGATCCGACCTACATTAGGATTTTCTACTTTTTTACTTGCGCCGTTTTTACTTACTCTTTTATGACTCAACTTTCAGCAAAGGCATCGCAATATTGTATTTGATAATAGCTTCATTGTTTTAAGGCAAATACGTCACTGGCTTAATGACTACAGCAACATTTGGACCCCACCCATCTGCGATTTTGGTGCAGTCTTATTGAAACTTAAAACATCATGAAGATTTTTATATTCACGCTGTATGTAGTTGCCCAGTTGACATGGAAATGTCACTATGCGCATCGCGGTGACCTAATAATGAGTCGTTACTTATCTGACCAAGTTACAGAATAGTGAGCCCTACATAACAAAAATACTTCCGTGGGTATTAGGTATAGCATGGCCTACTTAATTTCTTACGCACAGCCCAGGCCTGCGCACAGCCTTTGCCTTGGTGCTTTCCCTCTCGCCATGGAGAGGTAAAAATCCCTCTCGCTTCTATTCCCCCTTCCCCGCTCTCACAAACAGCTAATTTTAGCGTGAAGCTGATGCGTTCAATTTTTATTGTGAAAATTATCACTTTGAGAACTAGGCGTATACTATTACATTTATTTTCCATAGATAGCGAGAAGGTTCCAGTCTGTGGGAAGTTGCCCAAAACACTGGTCTTTCCTAAACGGCTTAGGTCTTTACGCCATCAAAAGGTGGGCGAGTGTCCTTGATGCATATCAAGGTCAAACTGTGACACGTGTCAACCTTATCAAAAATCTTCCACCGATATGATCAAACTCAATATGACATATGGCATTCACGTTTTGTGTCTTTATCTACCATCGACATTGCTGCCATTTCCTGTGCAGACTTAAGGCTCCTCAGATCAACGACACAATGTACACCCTGCTGATATGCAGCGTGCTCGGAAGGTTGAATGTGATTGGTCTATTGTCATTCTTCATAGCAACTTAGGGAGTCTATTGGTATTATTCAATTATAATGGTAAGATTCCACCGTAGACGTGATGTTAAACGCCGCAAATCATTAATTTCCTTGCAACTTTAGACCATGTTATATTTTTAGATTTTGACGAATACCCGCTAACCCCTCCCGCTCAGTGAAACTGTGGGAGTTAGTTGAGGCATACACCATCGATTACTTTAAGTCCATGTCCATGTGACATCTGTTCTTACACTTGTGAGATATCCGAGTCTATTTTGCATTATTACGCTTGCATAATCAAGCAGTATTAATAACCTAATTTGATTGGCCAATGCAGCGAATCAAAAACTTCGTGCCGAACACGTTATATGTGAAGATTAACCTTTCAGTGATGCAGAAGCAGTTGACATAACTGGTTGTACTTCTGTCTATATGGTTGCCTATCTTAGCTGAGAGCAATGGCCAATGCATCGATGGTGGCGTCTCGACTCAGGTGAGTTCAAGGCTGTCTGCAAAATAATCTTCTCGGCATTCGCGGCCATAATCACAACATCGAGAGTTCTGAATAGCTCTACTGTGATTTCACAGGTTTACAAAGCACATGGACCAAATCATAAAACACTAGAATGGCTTTATCTTTCTTTGAATGGTTTCATTCAACGTGGAATATTCTGACTCTGACTCAAAAACTTGCAAAAAGGAAACTTCTTGGACGATGAATGGTAATCCTCTCCCATGTTACTTTTCTCAGACGTTATGTAAATCGCACACTGAAATGCTATAATAAATGAAGTTTGCACGTAAAATGCCTTCAACCTAGATATTCTAAACTTTCAAAAATACTGATTGGAAGTATGAATGACATGTAATAGAAAATCACAAAATTTATGAAACCGTCGATTCCATCGTTTCTTGGGCAGACGTTTTAATGACGGTCTGGTGACATTTTGAGTGACAAACGATGGCTTCTTGAACGAACTTTGGTGGTCCATCTGAGCTATCATGCCTACTGAATTGTAACTGCGTAGCTATGTTCAAAGCGACTATAGCTGTAAATTTTGACAATATTCTCAATTGGTTTGTTCCCGACAGGCATCGCATATTCTCTTCGTATAATACTTAATACGCTGAACTGTTGAAATCCAACCTTTTAGCCTGGCAGACATATTAAATTGTGGGTATAATATGACTTGCTGCTGTTGACAAATGAATACTAGTCCACACAAGAATTCGTTTATCACCAATGGGAGCTAAACGTACATAATTCGGATAGTTTTCAATCGGATTCGAACCACAACATACGGCATCAGTCGCCTAGCTGGGAGGCCACAGACAGAACCAGTCGGCTAAATCTCCACTCCCAAATAAAGAGTGGTTCAATAGCCGGCTAAGTTGTTACATTTTTCTGACTGAGACCGCTCAACACGTTGTAGAGTTCGTGAAGCACTCACGCACGCATGCTCACTAGCATACAGCGCACATACACACTTTAATCGAAGCGAAGAAACGAATTTCATCGCTTTAACATAAGTTGTACACAAGGATTTGATATGATTTGGGTATTACAAGAAACTGCATTTTGAAAACGGAACAATAATAGCTCGAAATTCGTAAGAAGTTACGTCTAAAGGAGCTCTTTCATTTATTAGAGCGATGGCTAACTATGACTGCTGACTTGAATACAGACACTTGTAGAAGTGCCATATCAGCGGGTCAAGTTGTTCATTTTGATTTACAATACACGCTATCAGTAACTGGTAGAAATACACGTCATACGGTGAATAGTTTGATTGACACTGATTGGTCCGATTACGTGACGCGCGCGCAGACAGACTATTGGTGTCGTCTGACTGGGCCAGTGCTTTCAATACTGCAGCTTATAGTACACTCAGATTATGCTCTCCTGCTGTGATCTGGCTCTCAGCCAGCTAGCAAACAAATGCAACTTTTTTACACACTAAAACTTGTCGTGATAAAGAGAATGATCAAGGGCCGTGACTTCAGCTATACTAAGGCTACACAGCTCTACAAACAGATTTCTGACCAAATAGACGTGTTTAAAAACTGAAAGCAATGTCGATTTGGTTTAGCAGTCTAGGAGAACACTGGAGAGCACAATCAATCTTATTGAAACATGGTCCGCGACGGCATGAACAGAACACGTCTGGTTAACTACCAATATTGTGACCTCTGCAAGGGCAATAAAAATCGATAATGCACGCAAAAACAGCATATTGTGTTATCGGCATGGGTAATGCTACTGACAAATTGCAAATTTAGTGACCAAAGCTCCACGGTCGATCGTTTTCTGCCAGGGCTGTGGTTGGTGGGATCACCTTTGACACGCTTATCTTCTATGGATCACAATGTTCGTCTCAATTGATTTGAGTGGGTTTACAAAATCGATTGTATCGATTGTCATGAAACGCGGGGAGTAGTTCACATTTCTGTATTGTGTACACGGAGCCCCTGACACTGGAATGACACGCATGCGCAATAGAAATGCAATCGACAGCCGGTCATTCGGTTGTAATGAGCTGGCTGGAGAATTGTGCCGAAATGATAAACGCATCTCGGCGTCTTTCGGTAGCATAAAATAAAATTTCAAAATATCCGTAATATTGAAAACATATTCAGTCCTATCCCAGCATGCAATGAATATCACACATAATGAAGCGAGTTACCGGAGGGACATACAGAGCAACCATCCTGCTATACACGTTATGCTCCCATAATCATTCTTTGAGGTATCTGTCAGTTGTATGTTGTAATAATATATATTGCTTAAAGACTGCAATAAATTGATGTATGAAGTGAGCAACAATGCCGTCTGTTGGCAGAGCTTTCGATGTATGTGTGTGTGATGAAATACAAAAGACACATTTTGTCTGAGAATTATGTGCTTCGGAATCACTGTCTGTGTCGGTCAGACGGCCTGTCTGCCTCTATGATTTTCGCTCTGTTTCGTCGAAGGACATCGGAGTAAAATCCGACGCTCCGTCGTGGAAACATGTACAGGCTAATTAGCTGAATGACCGAATTGCGAACACAGATGGCAACACACGCATGGCGGCGCAGTCGCCTGAGTGTAGTACCAAGGCGAGAACCAACCAACACATAAAATGACCATATAAAACTGTCGGTGAATTGAATGGGAAGTTGTGTGCCGATATCAATGAATGCTAAAAGGATATAATTCAAGGGGATTAATCTTGAAAATTTTGTCATGATTGATGTCTTTGTTCATGTTATCAGTCAGATATTTATAGTGTCAGATTACGAGAGGTGCCGGTACGACAAGAGCGCATGCAGCGAGTTTTTGGCGTTCGATACGTAAGTATCTCAAGAATTCGGATAAATCCTGTATACCGTTTTCTATCTTCATGAAAAAAAAGGTTATATTCACACTGCTGCGACAATGAGGCGGTGTACACTTGGACGATTTGCAGCTCGGGACCAAAAACTCAAGTTCTTGTCGAGAAATGTAGATATCGTCTGATGTTGGTAATGTTATCATCAGATGACAGAGGGAAGTTGGCCATTCTGTCAGTGAAGTGGAGTGGCTGGAAAATTTTCAGCGTCCCTTAGCTGGTTGACACGAGTTGTTTGCCCTCCATTTGACCTCTAACGTAACCGTTTCATTTATTTCCGTCAGGTAAAAGATTGACATGCAAGGTCAAGTGCGCACAGCAGTAATAAAAACTTCCGCTACCGATGACGAGATCCATCGACTTTCCTCCGTTGGCAATCGGAGAACGCGACAGATGAAATGTCGATATAAAACGTACATGCGATACGTCGCTTGAATCTCCGTCACTCTGAAACTTGGGTCCAATAGATATTCACCTAAAAGCTCCCAACAAGTGTGGTGGAACCGAAAACCAAGATACCGTTAGGAGCATAGTTCCTAGGCTTGTTGTGTTTTGACACGGGCAACACCTTTGGGTTGTTGTATACACAGTGAATTTGCAACTGGTTTTGTTCCTATGGAGTGCTAGGTACACAGGCATTGGACGCAATGCGAGCAAACCGTCACTGATGCAACACTGATTCTTGCTGGTTGCATCAGTGACGGGTTGCTTGCATTGAGTCGAATGCCTGTGGCCAGAGACCTGGTGTAAACTAACCAGCTCGCAAGTTGACTGCATATCACGCAAATGTGGTAGGGCGCTGTACAAGGACGTCACTGATAAACGAAGTTAGTTCCAGTGGCATAAGTTACTCAAGAGTTGAATACTAGATATTCAAGGGAAGTGAAAATAACATAAAAACACTGAATGCTAAAATTACGGATGACCTGGCCTCCTCGGTTCCGCAACACATTCTGTTGTTGTGATATAGTTGAGCGCACTGAAGATATTGTCATTATATGGATCATACGCGGCGTCGTTAGATACATTTTGGTTAACGTTTAAAATGTGGCCGGTACATATGCAGTGAAATTAACCTGAAATAAGATACAAAAATCTTGTTTGAAAACACCGTTTCCTTAATGATTGTAACGTCAGGCATAATCATTAAAGCGAATTTTTATACAATGCCGTTGCAAAGCGATATTGTGACCCAGTCATTTTGTACGCCTTGGTATCTACACGTTGGCCTGAAAGGAGGCACTTTGGAGTTATATAATGAAAGAGGGTATCCGCTCCGACGCATGCGCACAAACAACTTCCACTTTCATAGTGATTTACGCTGCAAGAGGTTGAAAGTTGATGTCAGGGCAGTCACCGTGCACACGATAACAACGTTTGTAAATAAAGCATCTCTGTGACGTTTGAAATTGTATTAAATCAGCGATATCACTCTCAGCGTTCACTGACTGATTCGGGGGGGGGGGGGGGTGAGGCTTGGAGTCGCGACCATGGGACTCTTCGAGACTTTGAATACGATCTGCTTATATAATCGAGAGTTCAAGGTAACCGGGAAAAGTTTGCATTACTGGAACACAGAACTGACACGTGACTGAGAGACGGAAATATTCTGATGTGAACTTTCACTTCAGCATTGCGTTTCCTTTCAGTACTTGTGAAAACTACTCATTGAATATCAGACATATCAACAGCATGAACAGTGCTCAGGACAATCGGCTGTGACAATTATTGTAGTAAATCAGAGCGTGGTGTTCATCACAGACGCGCGCTAGACGGTCTCCGGTTAGGGGCCACTCCTTGACGGAGTACATCAAACCACCAGGAAGGACAGAAACGCGGAAATACCGATTCGATGAAACTAAGAGCGTGTTAAAAGTCACTCAGAGCTCCGCAAACTGTACCGATCGCATTTAGTTTAGTCTCGTGTTTTTCATTATCAGCGATGACAGAGGGCTGACATGGGAGAATTTTTGTTCACGAACAGGACGGCCTCGGGGCAGTAGAGAGACTATAATCACCAATTATCAAATTATTCCACTGCAGTAAACGGAACAGGGCATATCGAACAGGGAGTGTTACGTTGACGTTATTTATCTAATGCCCTGTACATGACACACTGTTCATCAATTTAAAGACCTCGGCAATTAATAGGCAAGGCGCCCATTTCATAAGGACTTCGCCGGCTGAGAGAGTGACAAAGAAACGCCCTGTTCTTGGAGAAACGTGAGAGAACAGTTTGCAAAATCTCGCCGATAACGGATGATCGTGTGTCAATGTTCTGACAGAATCCGTGTCGGCAATTGGTAATGTGTCGGCCATGCTTATACAATAGATAAACGCCTAGCCTGTGATTTAACATATAGCGGTATCTTTACCAAGAAATGATACTGGCACAATCTCATTTCAAATTCAGGATAGCTGCAATGGTTCGACCAATGGTAGCCGGTCTGTGCACAGCCTTAGATTAGACCGAGCCTCGACCCACATTGCCGGCCACCTCGCCTGCGAAGGGATTAAATTTTTCTTGGTCACGTTAGCCATTACTTCCATGGGGGTAGTCACTGGTGAAATGGTCCGAAATATAGCCCTCGCCGTAGGTGCGGTGCCAAGAATATTATTAGGCAACGATCTGGTCACGGGTCGCGAAAATGCAGAAATTGACGCATGCTTGGAAACGTCACCGAGAGACGTCGCTGCATTTCCAAGCACTAAATAGACTGCAACCAACGATGAGGCCATAAAGTCGTTGATGATACGGTTGTATACCATCATCAATTACGGGGTTTCAGCATCTGCATTTGCTTCCAATCGAATTCTGACAGCCATTGACTCCCCTCCCCAAAAGTTTGTCCTCTTATCATTCATGGAAGTCCCCCCCCCCTCCCCAAAAATTGTCCTCTATAATCATTTATGGCAGTCTGCCTGGTCGCACTTGGGAACAATACCCGAAGCGATATTAAACTATGGTGTCGGACGCGCGTTATGAAAACCGGAAATGATTTGGAAAAACAGGTCAGACGTTGAGTTAGCCGGTGAGTGGGGTTATCATTGATATCATATCTATGCTCAATGAACGCATAGAACGTCCGGTCTGCCAGCCAGCGCCCATCCACCATAAATTGTATCACTTTTGAACAAGTTACTTAATATTGAACAATAGTTAAGTCTTTTTCAGCATTACGAAACTTTTTAAACAGCAACAAAGTCGGGGTATTGTCTCAAGTTTAATTACTTCACGCACAATGGGCGCGGAGTATATATCCACAGCTACTAGTGTCAGCGGACCTGACAGAGATACCCTGTCGGGCCTCCGAGCCATACATTGTAAAATGCTACACGAACTCAACTGAAAAATACGTGAAAAAGACGACCCACAAACTAACAGACTTTTTGTACCAACTTGTAGCGCCAATTAAGCACCCACAGTTACATACAGAACAATCAGTCTAGTGTCTCACCAACCTTTTAAGCTTCCCCTTCACCATGACTGTGACGTCATCAGAATCACGGCCGACATTCCGATGCACGGTGGAACCTTGCACACCAGCCGAACAGATCAGCATTCTTCCGCGCCTCGTTAAGTCACCGAGTAGTATAAACTTTTCTAGTGTGCTTTTCCCACGGTTTTTCCAACATGGCCGTACGCGGTGTTAGGGTGCCCCGTTTGGCGAGATTGTCTATCAATAAATATCGTCCAAGATTACAGAGTACCGGGTTAATGGTTAGCTCGGTTTTGCGGTGCCCCAAGACCTGGCTTACACTACTGCCAGCCAACTAGCTGTAGTGATTAAATACATGTCAGAGGTCACTGTCTCACTTTACACATTTGTCGAGGTCGAATAAAAAAATTACAGTCCGTAAGCGTTGATGGCGCACGCCATTGTCCAATACTCAGATAGCATGGATAGTCGCTGCCCCGGATGGGTGCCCTATTTATTCATAAAAGTGTCACACTGTAGCATATCAGTGTTGATTACATAAGACATTGCATCGTTGAATGTTATCTATTGTATGATTGAGACATTAGTGAACTATGTATAAGTACACAAAACAAACGGATGTTGCTTTACATCATTTTTAATCAGTTTTTAATCAGTTTTGTAAAGTTTCGGATGCCTGTTAAGTTTCAAGGCATTGAAACATTCTTACAGAACAGTCGACAAACTAAAACGCATCTTCAGCGGAAGACATCGAAAATAGATGTTGTTTAGTATCTACCAAAGTCGACGCTAAATTTAATAGTTACCTCCATAAATCGCAAACCACTGCACACAACTTCTCTGGGTCGTTTCTTTGGACCAGTTAAAGAAAAAGCTAATTTATTTCATGGAAGGCAGTGCTTGCCATGGCAACGTCTTCACACAGAGAGATTCGTACTTTAAGCGTTCAAGAACTTTCTAAAGTGAAGAGTTTGGACTTCACGTCACACTTTGTTTGCCAACAATATGACATACTTGTCAACTCTCTATGACGTCATCAAACGATGCATAATCGTCATCGAAACTTGTTGACAACTTTGTACTTCTCTCAGAAAAAACTGTTCGGAGTCAAAGCAGTTCCCTAAATTTGACAAATATCGAGATAAAATTTATTATTATGTAAACTACATTTAACTCCATGCGTACGCTTTGCTGGCTATAAGTTGGCTTAACATTTCTCCTTTTGTATCACATATCGGTCGTTCCAGTTTGCGCAAATTAACGGAATTTGCCCAAAGACATGTAAAACTTCTTCGCACCACTTGCGCAACGTCTTGCCAATTTACTACATTATATGTCTTTGGCAGTTTGAATTTTGAACCAGACATCTGTAAATTTTCAGCTTCAAATATGACGTTGCATGTACAATGCGCGTCAATCGGATCAGATCTTACTTAACCCCCAAAATTTGTACAATGCATGATGAATATCACATAACGTTAAGTCAGTCTACGAGCTAGAACGTTTTCAATAGAGTTTTCCTCGTACATTTTCACGGATTGGTCGACATGCGCAATAAATTTGTAAACGTTCGATTTTGTGAACACATCGGAGTGATCATGAAGTTTGTTTAAACTTGAAAAAAAAAACCCGGCAATTTCGAGTGTCTGTAGTTCAAGTTATAATTGTCAATCGGCAAGGCCCATTTAAATACGTAACGCACTACGGAAACTTAAGGGAGAGTTGTCGTCCCATCTGCGGCTGCGCACCACATATTCCAACATCCTTTGTGCGTATCCAAAATTTTAAAACGGCGGCCGTACAGACCGGAGAAGCTTCATAAAAACGAGGGAAGCAACAGAAGTATGTTTGGCAAAGTCTTGCAGTGATTGGAAAGCTACAAAACTGGTGAACTGTGAGCATGCATCAAACAGCGAATTTGTTTTACATCAAATTTTCTCGATATTCATCTCTACTTTCTGGCAAGAGGTCAAGTTTATCAAACAAGAAAGTCGCGCAGTCGCAGTTGGGACGACCCCTCCCTAAGTGTACAAACAGCAAGTGATGGGCAAACTTGTTCTGATTTTGCATCCGTACAGAAAATTAAAGATGTGACCATAAGTTGATTGCTAAGAGAGCAAGCTTAGAGTTACCATGAAACTAACGTGACGTCAGATATGTGTAGAATGCATATTTACCAAAAATTGGAAGGCAAGCCCTGATAGGAAAACATAGGTGGGTCGTAAATATTTGATCTTTAATCTTACCTTAAACTTATTGAAACGCTTGTCATAATCCTGCAGACATTATAAACGCTCCATCATGCTTTATGGTTATCATGAGAAGAGGTCGAAAATTTAGTTCTTTAATGTGATAAAGTCAACAGTTGTCGTTTCGACAATGTCTTGGTATCTTCAGACCACTCAATGTCCATCTTACATTCTTTAATTTGCAGTCATGTCCTTTATCAAAGACTATTTTGAATTATGTCGCTCTCTTTCTAGTTTAGAGCAACATTTCTTAACAAGTTTAAAATGAGTTCTTTACCATTTCAAACGTGAAAGATTCGTTCACTCTAGTATCAATGCAGAGCTGTAGAGTAAAATATGAGCTGACCAAACTCAAATCATGTAAATCTTCTCACTCAGTCGCTTTGTTCGTGTGACTACTGTCATCCTTGACAACAATGTCAGTTTGACAGAGTTTATTCCCACCAAAATTTAAGTGCAACATTATTACCAATTTTGATGAATTTGTTTGTAATTTTTTGATAATTTTGGACCAAATGGACATCACATTTCATTGGGTACAGTTTTAAATTTTGACAAAATCTGAAAAAATTGACTGGAGTATACTTCCTAAAAGGTGACAAAAATTGACTTTGGCGCTCAAAGGGTTAAGTTTGCCGACAGAGTCGAAATATACTTTGTAGCAGGTGAAAAAAATTCATTTATACACTCTCCTGGAAAACATGTTTTGGCTTTTGACCAGTGGAGTTTTTAAAGATAGTAGCGGCATAAGGACATGGCAGCATACTAATGTACTTGTGAGATAAATAATATTAAAGGTATACTGTCACCTGTTCCATTTTGCCACAGTTCACCATGGAAAGAGAAAAACTAACCAATCACAGATTTATGCGGGTGGCCGCTTTTAGAAACAGCGCCCTCATATGGGCATTTTGAATACCAAGGAACGCCCCTTGACCATGTATGGGCACATTTAGATTACTGGTGACAGTATACCTTTAATACATTCTGGGTAAACAAACTGGATTGCAGGGATTTCTGGTTTCGGTTGACCCTATCTAACCCGAGTACTACTACGGGCAATTTGTTTTTTTTTTTTCGGTAACCCGACATGCCCTTTTAAAAAACCCTTTCGATACTAGACTTTGTACCCATTTTATTATTTGGGGGCCGGGGGGGGGGGGTTCGATTGTAGTGAAATAAAATAAGAAATGAAAAAGAAAATCTCAACCGACCTACCCTATTCTTGAGAGCCTGTGGAAAGAAACACACATTTTTGATTCGGAACTCTAGGTTGGCTGTGACAGACGCTGTTGTCAACGTCATGACTACATATTGCGAGATATTTATTTCGAGGTCGATGAATTTTTGCATTTTATCTTTCCAACGTCTCTTCATTTTCCTCTTACAAAGTGCTGACTTGTCTAGAATTCCCTTTTTTTCAGTCTTCCACATTTCAGATGGCCGTGCAATGAAAAGGTTATTGATCAACAAATTGACATAGCCAAAAGTACGCCATCATTAAAATCCACATTTTGCTACACGAGAATTGACAATTTGTATTTCCCGTATGTCATTTAAAACTTCCCGACACTAAATTTTTGTTTTGTAGTTTTTGAAGTTGTGCGTGATTTTGCCAACTTTTTGTAGGTTACACTCCATTGAAGTAAAATACAGAAAAACAGATTCCGACAGAAGCTCTTTTTCCTGTTTCCACATACAATGTTTTTAGCTTTATCTAGCAATACATTAAACTTACAGTACTCTTGTAAAATTATTCATTGTCAGACATTTAACTTTTGTGCTGTGATGAGGAACCCTTCAAAACGTACTAGCACTGTCGTGACAAATCCGTTTAATATTAGTCATGAGGACAAACTTAACGTAGGACGGACTCTCCTCGGGGACAGATAGTCGGACTCTCAAATTTCTCACAGTTCTTTTCTGATCTACCACTTTTGGAGGGAGGGGGCTCATTTTAAAACTCCTGGAGGAAGAAAACCTTTCACCGTCTTAGTTTTTCGAGAATCCAAAATTTAATCCCCCTAGAGTTAACACGGAAATGGCGGCCATTTTGAATTTCAAATATTGCAAAATGCTGTTGGGTAATTTGTTCAAAACTTTGCACAGTGACCCCGATTTGTTGATTGGGTAGGAGAATGGTTGAAAGATTCCTTGAGGAAAGTTTGAGCAAAAGTTGAAGTCTTTCACTTTCGAGGCACATAATCATTTTGTTCTGGGCGGTACAACGTTTGCCACAGACGACAAATTGGATTGAGACATGACAAACCAAACTCCTGGCATTTCTGTGACTCAGGTACAGAATAAAATTCATGAAAAAAATTACAAAAGTTCGAGCTAATGTCCCCTTACCATAAGGCTTTACCCACATTAGAGAAAGACTAGATGATCATAACTGTAATGGAGTATATTAGAATTGATGTCAATTGCTACTGCAGAGAGAACTGCAGCCAAGGTATTGAGATTAAAACCAAACTGAATGTTATAGGGCCAGTAATGACAACTTTTGATAATTTTTTCACCATTTTTGTTTTGAATGTCAACCCTAATTCCTGGTTCTACTCCCCAAGGCATGTTGAGATACACAGTATTCAGCTTGTCAAGCCAGCCTAGCCTGTACATGCGTAAACTGCACTGATATTGTTGACAAGTGACTTCTGGTCTGAACTAGAATTCAAATGTAAACAATAACAGTGCATTTTACGCATACAGACGCTAAGTTGACAAGCTAAATAGTGGGTGTTTCAGCATTCTTCGGGGAGTAGAATAAGAAGTTGCAATATACGAAATAAAATGAAAGTCTTTCTCCAATGTGGGTAAAGCCTCATGGCAAAGTGACAGTGTGACATACAACCATAGCTCTTTCAAAATACTGTATTCACACTTTTTCCATGTTGAGATTTTTATGCCCACATTTGGAAAAGAGAGCATGTTCAAAAATTTGAAAAAACAAACAACCCTGTTCATGTATTTAAAGGGTCATATACTACGCCCTCTACAGAGTGAACGGAAATCAAAATCTACAAAAACTTTCGAATTTCACCGGTGGTGGCGGGCTGTCAGTGGTCAGTCTTGACCAGAGTCTTCACGCATCAATACGCAATGCCTGCCTTCTCATGCTTCTCTGAAACTGAACGACCGTGATGTTGGCGCGCCGTCGCATAGTGTGTGTATACGTAGTGTCGGACAATGTCATCTGACAACGAACTTGATGCATGCGGAGGAGAGGACGATGAAAACAGGGTAGATGCATCGTGCCCATGCAACGGAAGTGGAGGTGCATCACTGACTGGAACGTCTCGACGACATGAA